>NW_027186320.1:3706135-3709364 GCF_028583685.1 Petaurus breviceps papuanus
TCTGTCTGTCTGTCTCTGTCTCTCTGTCTCTGTCTGTCTCTCTCTCTGTCTCTGTCTCTGTGTCTCTGTCTCTCTCTCTCTGTCTCTGTCTGTCTCTCTCTCTCTCTGTCTCTCTCTCTCTCTGTCTCTCTCTCTCTCTCTCTCTCTCTCTATATATATATATATATATATATATATATATATAGGGAAATGATACTGAACTTAATTACAAAATATAAGGAAATAATAAAAATGTATATAGGATGTTCAGAATGGGGAAACTTCACCGCAAGTTATCCCTCACATTCTTCTTTGCTTTGTTCATGCTGTCTTATAAAATGTGCTTTATAGGATTTGCATGAATGAAAAACTGTTAATCAGATCAAGGCTAGGCCATAATTTTCTATGGAAATGAAATTATAGAAAGAGAAAAGCAACTTATTAAAATTTTAGAATCTCAAATTTGTTTTTAATTAGCATTACTTTTTTTTCTCTTTCAGAACAAAGTAATTATTCCATTTATGTGCAATCAATGTTTTACCAGAGATCCTGTACAAATGGAATTTGATTCATTTTAACAAATTCAATGCCATTCACATATATTAAGATCTGTATAAAGCCCTATAAACTGATAAGTGCCCTGCCTTCTCTGAGGTCACCATTCCAAACAGAGAGCATGCATGCTAAAAAAAGTAAGACCACCTCTTCCCTTGTGCAATCTTTTAAGTAAACATTTTGTTGAGAAGTAGCAAAACTAACCTACTTGAACTCTGACCCCTCACCTTATCTTCCAACCTGCTTTTGGTGCCTACATGAGGAGCCACAAGCCCTGTGCTAGAGACATTAGGCAGTAAGTGGGAGAAGCAAGGAAAAGCCTGACTAAAGTACAGAGTGGATAATCAACACTGCCAGGCTGAAAGGTGATTTATTTAATTGTCTAAATAAAATTTGCTTAAAAGAATGTAGTACTAAGAATGGCAGCAGGTTGTGGTAAATAGAAGGGTGGTTCCAGAAGCAGGAAGATCTAGGTTCAAGTCTCATCTCTGAGTTAGCTATGTGAGCATGTGTATTAGGATGGGCTTCTCTTTCCTCATCTGTAAAATGGAGTTAATAATTAGCATACTCCCTCAGGATTGTTGTGAGGCTGAAATGATATAATGGATGGAAAGCACTTTGCAAATTTTAAAGTGAAAGTCAGTTATTATTAAGTATTCAAATTGTTAGGGAAACAAAGCCTTACATAAATCTTTTTTAAAATATTGAATTCAAAGGATAGATGCTAATTTTTAGATGAATTCATTTTGCATGAAGTTTTCTTCTAAGAAATATTACATTAGATGTGTGCCTTTCAAGTTTCTGCTGAGCTGTCACCTGTAAAAGTAGCACATCTCAAGATCAAGGCAGTTTTAAAATTTGTATACCTGCCTCAATGGGCAGGGAGTGTAATATAATGCAAAGCAAAAAGTCTCAGAGAATTAAAAAAAAATAGATAGAAGGCCTTAATTCCTGAGAATGGAATAAATAAATCCTTTAGTGATTCTGTAACAATACAGATATTCTGAAGCATGATTAAACAACTTATTTTCACAAAATATTTTGATGTAAGGAACCCTCTCCTCTCACCCTTATGAGTGATGATATTCTATCCACAGCAGCAGCTGCTCCCAGTTCAGACCCCTCTCTTCACATCAGCAAGTCCATCACACAAGTGGGGTTCACAAGCTCTGGGTTTTAACACTTAATCCAAAAAACAAGACAATACAAGTGGATTTTTTAATTCCATTACCTTTATAATTGTTTGTGCAAAGTTGTTTGCCTTTCTTCTCCACCATTAGGCTATGAGCATCGAGAACAGGGACTATTTGGGTTGTTTGCTTTCTTTGTTTTCTCAGTTTTTGAGACATAGTAGGCACTTAATAAATTTTAGCTGACTGATGGGATGCATTATGCCAAACAACTACTACATGAATATTTTAGAAAGAACATTCTCACTTTTAAAAAATATATATTGTTTGTCCTTCATTCTCCAAGAGGATCATGACATCATAGAATTGATGCCATGACACGCAAGTGAACTTGATTTAAGTGAAGGAGAGCTACATAAAGTCACCGGCTTCACACTCTCCTCCAGAACCATCTGGTTCCAGTGGCAAAATAAAATCAGGATGATTACAGATAAACCTTGATGCAGTGGGATACCTTGGTCTTTTTTAACCTATCTTCAACAAGTCTCAGTTTGACTGAGGCCAAAGGTAGATGAGAAATAAGACAAAGAAAGATTTCATTTGTGGAGTCAAAAAATATCATTCTGGGAGGGGAAGACCCTCAGGGTTTCTTGCCAAAACAGAAACACTTGCTATTTATAGTCTCTCTGAGACAATCATGGCTCAAACAATGACCAACTGGGTCTCCCACTGTACCCTATCTTGCTACTGGACCCAGATGACACCAGAGGAGAAAGTGAGGATGGTGACTTTGCACAGCCCTCCCTCACTGATATCCAATTCACTTGCATGACATGGCTTAACCTCTTGTATGTCATGGTTCCTTTCAAGAATCAAGTACAAACAACTTCTGTGAGAAGTATTAGGTACTGCCCAGTAGAAACCCAAGTGGAACCAGACAGTTGGGCAAAACAGCTGGCTTCTTGGCTTTCTTTCCTTCTTTCTTTCCTTCTTTCTTTCCTTCTTTCCTTCTTTCTTTCCTTCTTTCCTTCTTTCTTTCTTTCTTTCTTTCTTTCTTTCTTTCTTTCTTTCTTTCTTTCTTTCTTTCTTTCTTTCTTTCTTTCTTTCTTTCTTTCTTTCTTTCTTTCTTTCTTTCTTTCTTTCTTTCTTTCTTTCTTTCCTTCCTTTCTTTCCCTCTGTTGACATAGAGGATTGTACCCTCACCTAAGGGTGCTCTGCCCCAAGTAATGTAAATTTTTTTAGCTGAAAACTTGGAAAATATCTTGGGGTTTATGGATTACATTTTTTCCCCATAAGGACTATACCTTAAAGCCAAACCATTACCAAACTTGCCCTTACCCACCGGCCACCCAATTTCAAAGTCATCAATTTTGAATTGATGCAGTGGGAGGTTTATTACATTGATACTATACACCCCTATCCTGCCAGGTACAGTTGCTGGCTGGGTGGTTGAAGGATCTAGAACAGATCTAGAAAGATTCATGAGAAGGGTTGAAAAAGGAGAGGCTAGCTCATTCTGGATGATCCACAGGGGAAGGGCATTCAGGTAGGACTGATGCAAGCAT
>NW_027186320.1:3709374-3749325 GCF_028583685.1 Petaurus breviceps papuanus
ACACACATATACATATATATACACACACATATGCGTATATATGCATATATATTTATAAATGTACATAAACACACGCACATTTATATTCCTTTCAACTATCCTCATAGTGAGAAAAGTTTCAAAAGGAACAATGATTGTTTTTCCCTGTAGGAATATAAATAGTTCAACTTTGATAAGTTCCTTATGATTTCTTTTCCATGTGTACCTTATCATGCTTCTCTTGCTTCTTGTATCTAAATGTCAAATTCTCTTTTCAACTCTGTTTTTTTTTTTCATCAAGAATCTTTGAAAGTTCTCGATTTCATTGAATAACCATATTTTCCCCTGAAACATGATACTCAGTTTTGCTGGGTAGGTGATTCTTGTTTTTTTTTTTGATGGGTGTGTGTGTGTGTGGATGTGGGTGTGTGTGTTAAGTATCTGAGGCCAGAACCAACCTGTGTCCTTCTGACTCCATAGCCAGCACTCTACTCATTACACCACGTAGAATCACCCTGTGATTCTTGGTTTAAATACCACCTCCTTTGACCTCAGAAATACCATATTCTAATCCCTTGGATCCCGCAATGTAGAAGCAGCCAGGTCCTGTGTTGTCCTCATTGTCTTTACACAACTTTCAAATTGTTTCTTCTTGGCTACTTGTAGTATTTTCTCCTTAATCTAGGAACTCTGTAACCTGGCTATAATGTTTCTAGGAGTTTCTTATGGGGATCATTTTCAATAGGTGATTGGTGGATTCTTTCAAATGATGTTTTCCCCTCTGGTGCTAAAACATCAGGGCAAATTTACTTGAGAATTTCTTGAAGGATGATTTCTAGGTTTGTTTTTTTTTTATTGCATCTTTCAGGTAGTCCAATATATTTTTTTAATTATCTCTTCTGGATCTGTTTTCCAGGTAAGTGGTAAGTGGTTTTTCCAATGAGATATTTCACATTGTCTTCTATTTTTTTCATTTTTTTTTGGATCTGTTTAATAGTATCTTGTTTTCTCATAAAGTCACAAACTTCCATTTGCTCCAATGTAATTCTGAAGGAATTATTCTCATCAGTGAGCTTTTGAGATTCTTTTTCCATCAGGCAAATTTGGCTTTTTAAGGCATTCTTCTCCTCATTGGCATTTTGAGCCTCTTTTGCCATTTGAGTTAGTCTATTTTTTGAGGTGTTATTTTCTTCAGTCAGGTTGCTGACTGTCTTTTCATGATTTTCTTGCATCATTCTCATTTCTCTTCCCAATTTTTCCCCCATTTCTCTTCTTTGGTTTTCAAAATTTTTCTTAAATTTCTCTATTGCCTGTAACCAGTTCATATTTTTCTTGGAAGCTTTTGGTGCAGTAGTTCTGACTTCATTGTCTTCCTGTCCTTCCATACTTTGACCTTTTTTGTCTCCCAAAAAGTAATCCAAATATGCATGACTATGCTTGCTTTGCTTGCTCATGTTGCCACTCAATTACTTAACTTTTGGGCTTTTTGCCAAAGTGGAACTCTGCTTCCAGAGAGGACAGCTTTGTGCTAAATTTCTAGGGTTCTTGTAGCTGCTGGAGGTATTAGGTGGCTGCTCTCTCCAAAGCTTCCACATGCTCTGACTCACTGGTCACACACCCCAGGACCTCCAACCTAGAGAGCAATACAGATCCAATAAGGTTAAAGAAACAGCAATAACCCCTCAGATTGTTTCATTTATCCCCCCTACAATATGCAGGCCAGGAGCTGTGAAGCAGATACATGGCAGGTGTCCTCCACGCTTCAGCCTCTGTTTGCTCCAGGGGCAGAGGCCAGATAAAACTCCCAGACTCCCTGTTCTCAAAGTCTACACTGATCTCTCACTTTGTCTTTGGAATTTATGGGTTGATAATTCTGGAAACTGCCAGTACTGCTTGTGACCTACTCTCCCTACTTCCCTTTAGTTGTGGTTTGTTGGGCCACCCTAAAACTAAAACTGCAGGCTCAAGTGAAGCTGGACTCTGCTCTCATTGGGCTGCAATAAACTCTTCCTGTCTGCCTGCTATAAGGATTATGGGATTTAAAGATCTTCCATGACCCATTGGACTTGCTGATGTAGCAGGAAGGGGTGGAGCAAGAGGAAGCAGAAGCCAAGCTAGAGTTCCTGCGGTGGCTAGCAGTGGTGGCGACGGTGGCAGCAGCAGCAGAGGTAGCGGCAGCGCGAAGCCCTATTTGAGTTAGCCAGAATTTCTGCTAAGGACTCCTGCTGGGGAATGCCAGGGGCCGGAGCTGCTGCGAGTGCGCTTCCTGGATGCTGGGTGGTTGCTGTGAGTGGGGAGAGCAGGACCTTTGCCTGAGGTAGCCTGTTCTGTTTTAAAGGCTTGAGAATGTGGTTGCTTTCTACTTTATCTACCTGTGCCAATTTCATAACTACTCTGATGGCTTTCACTTTCTGGTTTTGGGACTCAGTCTTTTGGTATTTTAATAAATTTTCTAGCTTATTCCCCCATATGGCAAGCATGATGTATTTTGTGATGGATAATTATATCAGTATATCTGTAATTTACATAGGCATTTTGAATATGGCATTGCTGATACACCTGCCAGACTGTCTTCAGTGGGAGATTTGTTTCTCTCTGTCTTTTTGTGGGTTCTGTAGCCCTTAAGTTTGTTTGGAGTCATTTTTTCAGTATTTGAGGTAATTATGAGGGAAACACAAGGAATTTTCCTGCTTCTACACCACCATCTTGCCTCCATCATGCATATACATATAAAAGTCTTCCAAATTTAGAAGGAAATAAATCTCTAAAGGGATAGTGAGGGAACAGATAATAAAGGAGGCATATTTAAAGGGGAAGGTGAAGGGATAGGTTAAAAGGGGGTATATAAGTGTTTTTAGGTCAACTGGAATGGGAGAATAAGAGAGGGACTCTTGGGAGGTTAAGGGAAGGATCTTTAGAGGGAAGAGTGAGGTTATAGGTCAACAGATGTACAAAGGGGTATTTAGGTTTAATGCAATGGGAGGATAAGGGAAGAATTGCTAGAGAGTAGTAGCTTAAATAATAGGAGCGAAAGATAGTGGGTAGACATAAAGTAGAAGAGTTAGGCGAGATAGGATAAAAAGAAACACACAAACTTAAAATCAAATATTGGGAGTAAAATCTCTTAGGCAAACTATATGTTTATACATGTATGTACTTTTCTCTTTGCATATACAGATGTATATCACAATATCTATATATAAATATATCCATGTTTAATTTTGGTCTCAGGGTGGAGGGGAAGGGGGAAAAGGGGGGGAAAAGAACAAAGAAAAAGTGTACATCAGTGAACAAAGAAAACCTACAAGGAAGCAAAGAAAAGATGGAAAGCTTTCCACATGACACACAGTGTTTAATATATTGAATTTCGTGAAAAAGAAAGTTATTGCTATATATTATAAAATCTTTTCTACATTCTGCTGTGCATATGATTTTTCTTTTATTATTTTATATTTAAATTGATTAAAAATTATTGGACTAACTCAAAGCCATTATCAAAAAAAAAAAAGAGCCTGGACACCACCTTTCAAGAAATTATTAAGCAAAATTGTCCTTATATTCTAGAACCACAGGCCCAAATAGAAATTGAAAGAATTCACCTATCACCTCTTGAAAAAGATCCCCAAAAGAAAACTCCTAGGAATAGCATAGCCAAATTCCATAGTTCCCATGTCAAGGAGAAAATACTGCAAGCAGTCAGGAAGAAACGATTGGGGTATTGTGCCAACACAATCAGGATAAGACAAGAAATAGCACCTTCTAAACTAAGGGAATGAAGGGCTTAGAATATGATATTCTGGAGGTCAAAGAATTGGACTAAAACCAAAAATCACCTACCCAGTAAAACTGAGCATAATGCTTCTGGGGAAAAAATGGTCATTTAATGAAATAGAGGATTTTCAAGTATTCTTGATGAACAAAACAAGATCTGAACAGAAAATTTGACTTTCAAATACAAGAAGCAAGAGAAGCATGAGAAGGTAAACAGGGAAAAGAAATCATAAGGAACTTCAAAAAATTGAACCATTTATATTCCTACATGGAAAAATAATAATGATAACTCATCAGAATGTTTTCAGAATGAGGATAGTTGAAGGGAATAGATGTGTGTGTATATGTATATATGTATGTATTTATATATACATATTTTGCATGTATAGGAGGGTATATGTAAATGGGTGTGCATATATATATATGTATATGTATGAGAGTGGGCATATGTTTGTTCATGTATACATAGACAGAGGGTACAGGATAAGTTTAATATGAAGGCATGATATCTACAAAATAAAAGAGGTGAGAGATGAATTTTTTGGCAGAAGGAGAAAAGAGGAGATAGATTAGGGTAGATTATCCCATATAAAGAGGCAAGAGAAAACTTTTACAATGGAATGGAAGAAGAGGAGGCTGAAAGAGAATGGAACAACCTTATTGTCATTGAATTTGGCTTAAGTCAGGGAATAACATACAGACTCAATTGTGTATCTTACCCTACAGGTAAATAGGAGGGTAAGGGATAAGAGGGGGGTGTATAGAAGGGAGGGCAGATTGGGGCAGAGGGTAGTTAGAAGCTAAGATTTTCAAAAAGGGATAGGGTCAAAGGAGAAAATGGAATAAGTGTGGGGTAGTATAGGACAGAGGGTAATATAGTTGGTCTTTCACAATATGACTACTATGGAAGTGTTTTGCGTAACTGCACATGTATAACCTATATTGAATTGCTTACCTTCCCAGTGTTGGGTGATGAGGGGGGAGGAAGGGAAAAAATTGGGAACCACTTTGGGGTGGCAGGTAGGGGAAATATGGGGAGAAAAACTGCAACTTAAAACATTTTGGAAATAAATGTTGAGAATTAAAAATAAATAAATTTTAAGAAAAATTTTAAATAATTTAAAAAACATGCTATTTTGCCATAGTAAAACAAAATTAATTTCTTTATAATATTGAAATAATTCACCACTTTCCATGGTAGAAAATATTTTGTATTTCTAAAGTGTCTAGTTTATGCTATTTAAATGCTTTTGAACAATGATGCTTCAGTATGAGACCCTGTGGGAAAGAACAAAAACAATTTACATATAATTGTAGATATTTTCAGGGAATATCTGATACATCAAAAATGGTTGGGATCAAAGAAAATGTCCCAAAGAAGTCCCAAGTTTGTACATGACAGAGGTTCTTCTAAAAATAATACCAAATGAAATCTGTATTTAGATTGCAAATAAAAAATAAAAGTAAAAGAATTGCTTTTGGGGGGCTCTTAATGTATACTTTTTGTTAATTTATTGTTTTATGAGTGAAAAAATGGTTTGAATCACTGATTTAGCTTAAAGTAGACAATAGAGACACTGTAAAAAGAACAAAAGCTGTTGGCCACTGATATAAAACAGCACATTTACATTTGAAGATTATTCAGAAGCATTGAATGGGGGCTGAGCCATTCAATTGCATGGGGTCAAATTCACACCTCCATGCAATGATTTAAAAATATACAGCAGACAATCTTAAGCTTTTTTATTCAATCATGAACTCCACTGACTTTTTTGTTAAGACTATGGATTTATTCTTAGAATATATACATTCATATATATGTATATTTATATGTATATGTGTATATATATATATATATATAATAAACAAAGAAAGAAAGTTTTTTTTAAGTTCATTGTCACTAGGTCAAGACAGAATTCCTGATTCATAGACAGTATAAAAATACAGATTTCCCCTCATATTCCTCTACTATACCTCAGTAAGATCATCATTTAACTACATCTATGAAGTCTGCTTCTCCCTAAAAAAATTGACTTTAATCTCTTCTCCTCCTACATAGTTCCTCTTTAAGACCTCATCCACTGCTATGTTTTTAATTACATGAAAATGACTGTCATATTTATATTAGTAGCACCAATAATCCAGTTTCATCTAATATTTCTAATTGTCACTTGTCTCCATGTATAAACGTCATGACCAAAACTGAATGAATTGTTTATGATCAAAATTTTCCTGTGGCCAGACAACTAAGTGCTATAAGTGTAGTCTCAGAAATAGCACTGGGACCACAGTTCAGCACTTGATCAGTTGTCGCACCCCTACTGCTTCCAAGAGCACCAGTCACCCTGTACTGCACCCCATCAAAAAAGCACCAGGCACTAGGGTCCCCTCTGGGCCTCAGGGCTACATTATTGTAGCACCAGAAAAGATCCAGGTCTTAGAGCATAGGAACACAGGGATTGTGCCCCTTTTACCCCAAAATAAGAGCTCAAGTTTAAAAGAAAGGAAAAAGGCAAGTAAAAGATGAGAAAAAACAACAACAACAAAAAAAGAATCTGATTATAGAAAGTTATTTTGGTGACAAGAAATATCTAGACAAAAATTCTGAAGAGGACAGTATCAATACACTTATTGGAAGAACCCTAAAGAAAAATAGGAAGTGGACTCAAGCCCAGAAAGAACTCATGGAAGAGCTGAAAAAAAAAAAGGAGATTAAAAATTCTAGAAGAAAAATTGAGAAAATAAATGAGAGTGATGTAAGAGAATTATGAAAAAAAGTCTTAGAAAAAGAGAAGAATTATCTAAAAAGCACTATTAGCCAAATGGGGGTAGTGGGTGGGGAGAAGTACAATAGCTAACTGAGGAAAACTACTTCTAAAAAGTTTGAATTGGGCAAGTGAAAACTAATGACTGGATGCGATAAAAATCAGTGAAGCAAATTCAAAAGAATGAAAAATTAAAAGAAAATGAAAAATACCTTATGAGAACAACTTATCTGGAAAACAGATGCAGGAGAGGCAATGTCAGAAACATCAGTCTTTCAGGAAATTATAAAAGAAAACTGCCCTGATATCCTGAAACCAGAGGGCAAAATAGGCACTGGAAGAAACCACAGATCACCTCAGGAAAGAGACAACAAAATAAAAACTCGCAGTACTTAGAAGCTGAAACATTTAAGAACAGAGGTCACAAAAAATGACATTCCAGAAGGTAAAAGAGCTAGCTAGGACTTACAAGAATCACCTACCCAGCAAAATTAAGCATACTACTTTAATGGGGAAATAAATAGTGGATCAGAGGCATTTCAAGCTTCCATAAGAATATCACAATTGAACAAAAAATTCAATATGTAATATCAAGACTGAAGAGAATCTAAAAGGGCAAAAGAAAAATTAAAGAATTTGATGGAACTGAGCTATTTACATCCATAAATGGGGAGTTGATACTTGTAATTCTTTAAAATTTTAGCTCAGTGTTTGGGAGTCTTTGAAGGAAAATATGGGACAGGAGAGGTATTACACTGATTACCAAATGGAAAGTCTACAGAGCTGTTGTGCTGACCTCATTGTATGCCTGTGAATCAATGTCATGCCCAGAAAATGAATCACTTCCATTTCAACTGTCTTAGGAAGATTCTGAAGATTACTTGGCAGGATAAGGTACCAGACACTGAGGTCCTTACTCAACTAAACTGCCAAACATTCAAACTCTTCTTCAGAAAGCACAACTCTGATGGACTGGCAACATTATTCAAATACAAAATATACTCATGACAAAAAGACTATTTTATGGAGAACTAACACTGGGCAAACATTTATATGGTGGTCAGAAGAAGTGATACAGGGATACTCTTAAGGTCTCTCTCAAGAACTCTGGAATTGATTATGTGGCATGGGAGACACTGGTACAGGAGAACTCAGCATGGTGCGCCCTTATCACAGAAGGTGCTGTGTACTATGAGCAAAGAAGAATTGAAACAGCTCAAAGGAAATGCAAGATGTGCGAATTTAGAATATCCACCATAAATGTTCACATGGACTCTTGGTGCCCATCTTGTGGTAGAGCATTCTGAGCTCATATTAGCCTGATAGGTCACAGAAAGACACATTGAAACTTGAGTCTAGCAGAATGATGTCATTTTCGTCCCCTTTGAGAATGAAGAACAATCAATCAACCACTAATAGTACAGGGAGAAGGAATATACAAGAATACGCACTATTTCTTTCTCTCCATCCTCTTTTCCCACCTGTTCATACTTTCCTCTTTTCTTTCACCCTTTACCTCCTCACCAGTATTTTGCTTCTTACCACCACCTCCTTTAATCTTCTCTCCTTTTTTTATCAAGATCACTCCCTTTTCTTTTCCCTTTCCCTTACAATTTCTTCCTTCCTGCTTCCCTTGCCTTTTATGCACAACTCCTTTTCTTTTTCCTCTTTCTTATAGAGTACAATAGATGTCTATAAACAACTCATTGTGATTTTTATTCCCTCTCTGAGTCAAATATGAGAGTAAGGTTCGAACAATACTCTCCCACCTCCCTTCTTTCCCTGTACCTTAAGAATTCTTTGTGCTTCTTCACATGGCATAATTAATCCTGCCCCCCCTTTCTCTTCTCCCTGTAAAATGCTTTTTTACCTCCTAATTAAGATGTATTTTTTTATCATAACTTCTAAGTCAACTTATATGCACACCCTCTGTCTGTGTATATCCTTTCTTAATGCCATAATAAATATCCAGTTCTCAAGCATTATAAGCAGCATCTTCCCATGTAGGAATGTAAACAGTTTAACCTTATAGAATAACATGTTTTTCCCTATTTCCATTTTTATACTTTTCTTGAATCTGGAATTTAAAATTTAATTTTCTGTTAAGCTCTGTTATTTCATCATGAATGATTGACAGTCCCCTATTTCATTGAATTTCCATCTTTTTCTCTCATATACTATGCTCAATTTTGCTGAGAAGTTGAAATTTTAATCCAAGCTCCTTTGCCTTCCAGAATATCACATTCCAAGCCCTCTTATCCTTTAATTGATATACTACTAAGTGCTGCATAGGCTTGAAGGTGGTTCCACTGTTTTAAACTTGTTTCCTGTTTTAATGCTTGCAGTACTTTCTGCTCAATCTGGTAACTCTCAAATTTGGCTACAATATTTTTTTGGAGTTTTCATTTTTCTATTTTTTTCAGTAGGGGATGAGTGTATTCTTCAAATGTCTCTTCTTCCCTCTGCTTCTAGGATGTCAGCACAGTTTTACAATTTTCCTCAACAATTTATTGAAATATGCTTGTTTATGATCATGACTGTAAGGCCACATATTCTTATTTTTTTTCTCCTCGATATTTTTCCTGATAGATTTTTTTCCAATTAGACATTTTAACATTTTCTTCTTTTTTTATTTTTTGATTGTATATAACTAACTCTTGATATATCATATAGTCATTAGTTTCCACTTGCCAAATTCTAATTGTTTTTTTTCCTTTTTTTAATTTTTTTTATTAATTTGTTTGTTTCCTTTTAGTTTACAGGATTCAATTCCACAATTCCTTGAGTTTTACATTTTGTCCCCCTCCATTCCCACCCCTCCCATGGCGGCTTATAGTCAAGTATAGTATCTGTAAATACTTTCACATTATACATTAGTCAGGTTATAAGGATGGATTGTACCAGCTGGAATGAAAAATTGTAAAGAGGACATAAAACCAAATAAGAGAAGGAAAAAGATCAGGTATTTTGCTTCCACCTGGATATAAACTTAGTTCTTTCTAGTTCTTTCTCGTGATGCACATATTTCTCTCTATCATGCGTCTTTTGGGATTGACTTATATCACTGCATTGCTGAGAAGAGTCCAGTGTATCAAAGTTGGTCATCACACATACATTGTGTCTGTAATTCTGTACAAATTTCTCCTGGTTCTACTCTTCTCACTCAGCATCAGTTCTTTTAAGCCTCTCCAGGTAAATATGAAGACCGTCTGCTCCTCGTTTCTTATAGCACAATAGTATTCCATAACATGCATATACCACAACTTGTTCAGCCATTCCCCAATTGATTGGGCACCCCCTTAATTTCCAATTCTTTGCTACCACAAAAAAGCTGCTATAAACCTTTTTGTACATATGGGTCTTTCTCTCATTTCTATGATCTCTTTGGGATATACCCCTAGGAGTGGCATTGCTGGATCAAAGGGTATGAAAGTATTTATAGCCCTTTGGGCATAATTCCAGATTGCTCTCCAGAAAGGCTGGATCAGTTCACAACTCCACCAGCAATGCATTAGTGTTCCAATTTGCCCACATCCTCTCCAGCATTTGTTATTTTCCTGTTCTAATTTTTAAGGAATAATTTTCTTAAGTTAGTTTTTTTACCTCGTTTTTCTTTTGGATATTTCTATTTTTTAAGGAGTTGTTTTCTTCAGTCAATTTTGGTCTTTCCTTTTCAAAGGTGTTGACTCTCCTGTACTTCTTATTCCTCTCCCCCCAAATTTTCTCCTTATTTTCTTATTTGCCTTTTAAAATGCTTCTTGAGCTCTTCCAAGAAGGCTTTTGGGGCTTGAGACCATTTCATATTTCCCCTTTGAGATATCAGAGCCAAGTTTATTGACAATATTGTTCTTTCCTCAGGTTTTTTTTTTTATCTTCCCTGTCACCATAGAATCAATAGTCAAGATTGATTTTTGCTTCTTGTTCATTTTTTGTCCATCTCCTGACTTTTAAAGTTGAGGTCTCCTGTTGAAGTACAGGGGACATTGTCACAAGCTTCTGTGCTAGGGAATTGTTGAGGGCACCTCGGATTTTTCTGTGTTTCACTGGTACTATGTTAAATCACATGGAAATCTGGACCCAAGAGACTGTTTGACTGCCTTGTGCTGTGCTGAAACACCTGGAGCTCTAGCAGCAGGAAGATGTCTGACTGTCCTGAGCTGTGCTGAAGCAAGCAGAGGTCTGCTTGCTAAAGTATGCCTGCACATCCTGGGCTGTACTGAAACCAGTTGAGGTCTGGCTGCTAGAGGATGCCTGCCAGCCTAATGCTGTGTAGAAACAGAGGGAGGTACATCTCCTGGAAAATGCCTACACACAGTGAGGTACAGCAGTGTGATAATGCCTGTCTGACCTGGGCTATGCTGAAGCATTTGGTGCTTCTCTTAGCTGAAGTCTGCTGGTTCCTCTAACAGTACCAAGGCACATGGGGGTTCATGGTTTGTTGAGGTGGGGCTTGCAACACTTCCTGTCCTGGACTGAATTCCCTTTATACATGGTGATAAGGACTTTTTAATTTTTTTTTGGCTGATCCTCCAATTCTCTCAGTCTAAAGGACTACCCCTTTGCATCTTTCTGCTGGCTACATGTAAAGCCAATCATGAGCCACTCTCCTAAGGACTGCTGCTATGAATAACTTGAATGATCTAATCACATAGTATAGTAAACTCTTTATTGAGCAATAAACTAAAAAATAAAGCAAAACATTCAAGAAAATAAAACAAAACATTCATAACAGCATAACATAACAGCTAAGGTGGCCACATACTCTTAAACAAAACATATCATTCAATAAGTCACAATCTCCTCAATCAATATAAAGTACCCATCTAAAGTCTTGTTTCATCTGCATTGAAGGGTGGCTTCCAGTCATCCTTAAGTCAATCAACTTAAGGGGTAGTGGTAAATACAAAGGCCATCCACCCTTAGGTAAGTCATTATATCATCAGTCAACACTAAATACCCAAGTAAAACTCCTTAGATCTTAACTTGAGTCTGATTTCCAAACTCCATGGCTCTTCCATGCTCCCAGCACTTACCAGGATTCCCAGGTAGGCAGCTCTCTGATAGCAGCTCACAGTGACTCATCCACTCCAAGGCCTTTGCAGTTTCTGTTTCTGGGAAAAGAAAGTTTAATAGAGCCACAACAGCAGAGTCAAAATAATATTCATATGCATGGCCAGCACTATCATCTCAATTCACTTTCTGACTGACAAAGTAACGCAAACCAACAGACAAAGCTTCTGTCTATGACATCAGACACACATCACCAGGAAAGTCCCAGGACTTCTATAAACAACAGTAAAACCCTCTTTCAGGACTTCTGCAACAGCAGCAAAGGTCCTCAATCAGGACTTCTGTAAACAGCAGTAAAGTCCTGGGAGCTGAATCTTTTCCCATGGAATTGTAACCAGGAAGGGAAACAGTCAAAAAGTGGCATGAAGACAGCAGTTACCATATACTCATTGATTTCAACTTTTTATTATTCCATTTTGATGTATCATTTCCATTCCAAAAGATGACTTTTTTCCTCCAACTTTTGAATAATAAAATCAACATTGAGGCAAGTAACAGAATCACATAATTTCAGAGTTGGGAAGCATCTGAGCAGTCAGTCTAATTTGCTTCTTTAAAGATCCCTTACTAGGCAATTAGTCCTTTAAGTTCTACTTGAAAACATCCAATAAGGAAGAAGCCAATACCTCTCAAAATATCTTACAATGTTTTTTTAAAATAACTTTTATTTCTCAGAATTTTTTTTTAGTATCAAGCCTATGAAGTCAGCCTCCTTACACATTCCACTACTCCTGGTTCTGTTTAATGAGATTGAAAATCTTTCAGATATTTCAAAGTATGTATCATGTCCTGCCTGAGTCCTTTTTTTCCAGTCCAAACATTATCTCTTTGGTCAACTTGTCATCATGATATTATCTCAAGCACAGCCACTCTCCTTGTTAACTTTCATTTGAACTGCTCCAGTTACCTAGCTTATCTTGTAAGTGATAGCACCCAGAATTGAGCACAGTACCATATATGCTCTTAATTGGTCAGAGTAGATTGGCACTATTACCTCCTTATTACTGGAAAATATATCAATTTTAATATAGATCAAGATCACTTTAACAACATAATTCTATGCAAACGCTGTTTTAGCAGGTTCATATTTTCCTGACTTTACAAATTAGAATTTAAAATTTATAAGACAACATTTCTTGAACATTTCCCAGAACTGATCCTTTTTTTAAAAGTAAGTTTTCAAAAAAAACAAAAAAAAAATGATGTTTGCTTCCATAAATAGCAGATATGTTACATTTTGCCCTTCCCATAGGGTTTACTGGTACCTCTAAGTGATTTGGGGAGTACCTAGTTTCTGCTCCCCTCTCCAGTCTCCAATGAGTGTGTTGTCCCAATTTTAGGAGTCCCCTGCACTTAAGTTCCATTTAATGATTTAATAGTCAGAATATCTATTAAAAAGGAATATTTACTTCAAAGATATAGCAATAAGAAGCATAGAAACATTCTCTACCCTCCCAATATTTTAACAAAAATTTCTCCATGATAGATGCATGTATGACCTCAGTCTCTTATAGCACATTCTCAAAAAGTTCCAAATGCATAGCATCTCTTGGGCTTAGGTCTTGGTATTCTGGCTTTTTCAAGTCTTCCTCATTTGGATGGCAGTAGCAAAGCTACAATATTTCAATTTCTGGGGTCTAGGAATCCAAACACCTGTGCTGAGAACTGAAAATGACAAATGAAACAGCAAAGAGCCTAACTCCAAGTCCATTTCTCAGGCCACTGGAACTAAAAGGGGAGAAGATAATTCTTCCCCTCACCTAGCTCAGTTCATGGTGTATGTGCTATGGGATAACAAAACATGAATCATCTTCTTGAATGCTCCTGGAAAGAGAGGGGAGTGTGGTCATTTTAAAGATTCAGTCTGTTCTAGTTACCTAGAAGCAGGTCTCTTGTGCCTTTTATGTGAGTTTCTTCATGTTAGCTTATCTGAGCATGAAAAAAGCAAAACTTACATCCCCAAATATATATATATATATATATATGTGTGTGTGTGTGTGTGTGTGTGTGTGTGTGTATGTGTGTATGTATACATACATATATATAATTCAGTAATAAACCATATTATAACATCTAAGCTACAATATATTATGTGTATATATTTTTATATGTATATGTTTCTATATATACACATATATGGAACATATATGTTTATAGGTAAATTTTATGTATGTGTATGATTTAAAAACATTATGGAATTATTTGTTTTCTATTATATTCATCCACTAAAAAAAGGATACACTGAAAATACCATTATCACAATGAATCAATTATTCCACATAATATACAATATAAAACTTTTATTTTATAACTACAACATAAAAAAAGTTCTTTGTGTTTTATTTGCTTGATTCAGGCATCATTTATCAAATGGATGCTTTATAAAAACCGTGATGTTAATGGAAAAATAGACAAAATCTTCCCCTCAAACAGCTAACAACACATAAAAGGGAATGTAATATATACAGATAAATAGATCAAGGGAATTTAAAGGAGAGAATCCTAACTAGTTGACACATGAAGAAAGTCTTTCTATAAGATTTTATGCCTTGCAATAGCCTTGAAGTTAACAATTCTAAGAGGTAGAGATTGAAAAAGTACAAAATAGATATTATGTATAGCATGTACATAAACAAAACCAGAAGATGGAATTCCAAATTCAGGAAACATCTAGTAAACCAAATTGACTGGCACATAGAGTTCATTGCCTGGGAGAAGATTTATGATATGCAATAAATCTGTAAAGGCAGGCCAGAGAAAATTTGTGGAGGTTTCCAAAGCTGATGCTGGGAGCTTCATAATTTGTCATAGGGTCATGAAGGTTAGAAACCAAAACAAGAGCAGCTTTTATATAGCCCTTTAGGGTCTGCAAAATACTTTGGCATCTTATCTGATCCTTACAACATTCCTGTGAACTAAGTGACATTATTATTCCCATCATATGAAGAAGGAATATTATTTTAATATCAGTATAAAAAGGAGATTGGATAGGAGAAAGACTGGAAGAGGGAAGACCAATTAAACTAAAAGAGGTATATCTCTATTTATTTTACAAATTGAAGATTTGTGGCAACCCTTCCTCAAGTAAGTTCCTTTGATGCCATTTTTTCCAACAGTATCTGCTCTTATCATGTCTCTCTGTGCCACATTTTGGTAATTCTTGTAATATATAAAACTTTTTCATTATTGTTCTATGTCTTGCAGTGATCTGTAATCAGTCACCTTTGATGTTATTATTGCAATTACTTTGGGGTGCCAAGAATCTCATCCACATATGACTGTGAACTTAATTAATAAGTGTTGTGTATGTTCTCACTGCTCTACCAACCTGCTGTTAACCCCATCTCTCTCCATCTCCTCAGGCCTCCCTATTCTGTAAAACACAGCAATATTGCAATAAGGCCAAATTATAAATCTAGAATATCCTTTAAGTGTTCAAGTGAAAGTAAGAGTGGATCATTGTGACAGACTTCAATGCTGTCATTTAAAAAAAATAAAAAAAATTCCCCAGCCACCACAGCCTCCAGCAACGACCATCCTGATCAGTCAGCAACCATTAATATTGAGGCAAGAACCACTAACAAAATGATTACAACTCCCTGAAGGCTTATACAATGATTAGTGATTTTTTAAGCAATAGAATATTTTTATGATATGTTCTTTTTTTATAAAAATTATTAATGTGAGCTCAGGTAGACTACAATGTGTAAACATAACATTTATATATACTGGCAAACACAAATAAATGTGTGACTTGCTTTATCGTCTTATTAGCTTTATTGTAGTGGTCTGGAACAGAATCTCCAAGGTATACCTGTACAATGGTTTAGGTAGGAGTTGAATGACAAGCCTAGAAGATAAGTAGGTGAAAAAAAGTGAGGAGAATTGTGAAAACAGAATCAACTCAGTAAATGGTAGACATAAAAAAAAATGATGGAAAGAAAAGGACCAGTGTTTATTTAATTTTGTTCAGCATGGTGTCTTGAAAAATGATCATGCTATCCTGAACAGAAATAAAGAAGCTTGAACAATCAAGCAAGGAATTAAATAAAAGCATTTTTAAGCATCTGGGAATTAAAATAAAAAATAAGATATTTCCTGCTCTATTTTTATGTACAGGATTCATGTTAAACAAAAATATAATTTTTGGGGGTGGCACGAATAATTAATGCATCAGCCAGATTTTTGTGACAGAGGTGGCATGAGCTTAGAACCCATGACTTGTGGATTCCAAGATCTTAAATTTAGGTAGGAGAGTATTTCAGGTATACTGGACATTCTATGCAAAGGAATGGGTGCCAGAAATGAAATGTATGAATGGGGATTAGTAAGGAAGCCTGTTTACCTAAAATGTAGAGTTTTTTAGGGCAAATCAATTTTGAAAGAGTGGAGTCAGATTCTGAAGAATTTTAAATTAAAAAACAGAGGACTTTAAAATTTTCCTAATGGTCTTTTTGGGAGCCCCTGAAGCTTTTTGTCCAGAAAGTTGTATCGTTAGATGTCTTCTTTAGGAATATCAACTGGACAGTTATCTGGAGATTCTGTAGAATTCCATTTTGGACATATTGAGATTGAGAAGTCAATGGAATATTCTTTTGGAGATGTACTCCTTGAGGCATTTTGGAATATTAGAATAGGGTGAAAGTAATGGTAGGTCATAAAGTTGGGAGTCATTTGTTTGTATATAATAATTAAAGAAAATTGAAGCCATAAGTGTTTATTATATCACAAAAGGGGAGTAAAAAGAAAGAGAAGGAAGAAGAACAAAAGAGAAAAAAGAAAAAAAGAGGTCAGGAAAAAATTTCAGATGGAGACCAAAATCCATTCTTAGTGGGTGGGAAGAGGATGATGACCTTAAAAAAGGGACTGAGGAGTCATCAGGAAGAAGGAAAACAAGAGAAGAGAAATATCAAGAAAGCCAAGGAAAGAGAGAATATCAAGGTAAAGACTGTCAGAAAACTTGTCAAGAGTTGTAAGGTGGTCAAATCTTCAAGATGAACATGTTTTTAGATGGCACGGAAAGACTCAATAGGTAAGGAGAGATTGGAGGTTGAATTATTTTAGCCCTGGACCTTACACTTTCTACCCATGGAACCCTTTGTTTCATCTGGTAAGAGGATGAAAAGTTGAGAGCTCCTGCCAGGATATCCATTTAAGGAGTTGTAATGTTCATTTGAATTGAAGATCTTCCGCTCCCATAAAGAGGCCTTGGGTAGAGACTATTAAGAGAAGCTTGATTAAGGGAGGCTTGTTTTGTAGGGAGGCCTACATACACTTTTGCAAATTTCTAACTAGGCATTGGGTCATGAGGGAGGGTTGTGATGCCCTCTGGGTCTGAGAAGTCTATATATACTCTGAAGTTAGCATTTTGCTTTGGGGCTCACTCATTGGAAGCATGTTCTTGTGATTTGGCAGAGGAAACTCCGGGTAGTCATTAAGGGGCCTCCCTCCCCCCAGCTCAAAAACTCATGTTTATGCTTATGTTCGTGCTTCTATCTCTGGTAACTATGTATGTATTTCTATGGTCACATAGTTGGATCTGTTTGTTGATCTTTACTAATTTCTCTGCTTGTAATTTCTGCTTATAATTTCTGTTTGTGTTTTCTCTGAAGTTCAGGATGCTGACTTTTCCCCTGAAATAAGTGAATTATACATATGTTTACTTAAAGTAAGATTGTTGACCCCTTTAAAAGTTACTTTTCTTTAGAAAAGCGGATTAAAGAACCTGTGCTAGCAGCCATCCTGGGTATGCCAGAGTGGTTGTTGTTATAGAAGGACACCCAGGAAAGTCAGTTATTCATTTTGTAGCCAGCTAGACTCCTCTGGATTTTATCAATATACCATGAGGCTAGCAAGCTCTTTCCACCCCAAGATAATTTTCAGCTTATCTTTATGTATTGTCTTCCTTCATTAGGTTGTGAACTTCTTGAGTGAAGGGACTGCCTTTTTATTTTTTCTTTTCTTTCTTTGTATCCCTAGCATTTAAAGAACAGTGCCTTATACATAGTAGATGCTTAATAAATGTGTATTGACTGACTGAAATGTTTTAGATGGAAAAAGAGTCAATAAATAAAAAATACATTAAAGATAAGATCAAAGAGGCAAGATTCCTGGGGAGAGGATTTATTTATTTTTCCTTCTCTATATCCTACGTCAATTTCAAGCTAACACAGAATCTCACAGTTGAAAGAGACCTCAGAGATCATTTGGTCCAACCTGCATGTGAACAAGAATGTCCTCTACTGATCACCTGCTGTGCTCATCTATTATTTCTCTTGCTATCAAGGTATTTGCTTCTATGATTTCTCTCTTTCACTTTCCACGTTTAAAATTTCTAAACTGTTTTCTGTGAACATGGTAAAAAAAAAATTCAATTTTGATTTTAAAGAGTTTAGTTTAATTATAAGTCAATAATGTCCTGAGATAAGGTCCTAAGTAAGAAATATATCAGATTTTGTAAAAACTATTTGGAGAGCTCTTAGATCTACTTTCTTGCTGTTTAAGCCCCAATATGGCTTAGGTTATTAGAAAACTGACAAACATGATATTATTATACCATGCTTTTTTTTCTTCTTAATTAATGTTTTATTCTTTATTAACATATTTGAATTAAAATTTTAACAGTTTTATAAAGTGAGCCAAAACGAAATAATTCAAACTGTCTTGTGAAAACTACTTATGGATTCATTTAGCAATGACCAGTGATGTTCAGGTGAACACTTAACATAGATTGAATCTGGCAAATAATCATTTACTGATGTTTTACTTTTATTTATAAAAGCATTATTAAATTGCATATGTTTATATTATGCTCCCTAAAGAAGATTTTAAGTAAATAATCTATGATCCCTTCTAATATAGTCAGACACTTAATAGTTGTCACTTGGTATTTTAAACTACACTTTTTGGGCTAGGTACTAAAGCAATTAGCTAACCATAATTGGACATTAGCTCCGAAATATCAAGGAAAATCCAAAGCAGAACTTTAAAAAAAATTTCTAAATTCCTTTTATAGTATTAATATTTTGCATAGATGAAAATATCTATCAAGATTCCCTAAATACTCTGAGAGAAATAAGCAAATGTCAGTGTTACACAGTGACAAAATGCTAAACTTGGTGGGGTGCCTAGGTGGTACAGTAAATAGAGCATTGGCCCTGGAGTCAGGAGGACCTGAATTCAAATATGGCCCTAGACACTTACCACAAAATTAGTCAAGTGACCTTGGGAAAGTCAACCCCATTTGCCCTACCTTCTCCCTCTCCAAAAGAAAGAAAGAAATGCTTAATTTGGAACCAGAAAAGCAGGATGCAAATTCTAACATTATATTTACTGCCCATATTATTCTGGGCTTCTGATGTTTCCCCTTTGATGTTAATAATTTTTCCATCATATTAATATCCCCCTACTAAGATCATTAAGGCTTTTTGTATAACTAGAACAAACAAAAAAAGAATAAATAAGATTACCAAATAAATATATATCAAAAGCAAGACAAATGTCCATTATGTATGACATTTATTCAGCACTCTATTTTATCTCCTACCTCACCAACTGAATAAGGGAGATGCATTTTTCAATTATTTTCAATTTCAATTATTCAATTATTTAACACTATAATTCGATATAATGCATTTTCGTTTCATTATTTCCCCCTTTCCATTGCTGTAGTCATTGCATATATTCTTTTCCTGGTTCTGCTTACTTCACATTGAATCAGATAATGATTCTTACATTTCTTTGAATTCTTTATATTCATCATTTTAGGGAATAAGGGGTACTACTAAATTCTCAGGTGACAAGACTGACATATCTCTTCAGTTTCTGAAAGTTCTGTGCTGGCCAGTGTTTTATATATCCCCCTTGCCCTCTCCCCATTCAAGTATATTCCTTTGCCACATGGCCAGACTGAATCAGTACTTTCTATCTCTCATAGGTAGGAGTAGGAAGTGCAAAATGTCAGTATAATGGCCAAATACTGAGGGACCCCCATATATATATTCCTTGAATCATAACTCACTGAGATTGCTTATACTGGCTATGGGAAGCACAGTATTGGACATTGTGTGGGAGCAATACTATTTCAGTTATTTCATGTTAATTCATGAAGCTATTATTTTTTTTTTGATGTTTCTGTCTTGTTTTCTTGTGAACTCAGCTTTTGGTACTCCATCTGGCACATATTTCTTTCTTTTTTGGAGCTCTCAGTGAAAAGTCTTAGGGGAAACAATTTCTATACTATTTTGTTGATTAAATGATAATTGTTACTCAGCTTCTTTTATGTTCATTTTTTTTCCTTATATGTAAAATGAGAATACTTGCATTTTCAAAGGTTATTGTAAGGAAAATGTTTTATAAAATAATACATAACCATGAGCTTTCACATATTATCAGTAAGAAAAGTCAGTTTTAGGAAAGGCAGAAGTTTTAGTTAAAATAGTCACATGGGATCAAAAATTTTAAGAACTAATAAATATGACAAAACATGTTATTTGAAATAAGTACAAAAATTCATATATACTGTTTTACTTTTATCAGAAAGTGAAAAAATGTGTTAATTACAACAATAAAATATTTAGATTTGGTGAAATGTATGTATTTTGCAAAAGGATGACAGCCTTATTGCAGACAACTTGTCAGACCAAGATGCCCAGATTAATCTTTATCATTGTGTTCATATGAACAAATGAGACTGCACAGATTTTTCTGCACCTGTACCACACTTTCAGATATAGATCATATTGAAGCAAGTCACCATTTCATTCATTCATTGCATAAGACACAAT
Organism: Petaurus breviceps papuanus; assembly: GCF_028583685.1. Classification (NCBI taxonomy): domain Eukaryota; kingdom Metazoa; phylum Chordata; class Mammalia; order Diprotodontia; family Petauridae; genus Petaurus; species Petaurus breviceps. The sequence continues at coordinate 3,729,746 of NW_027186320.1, forward strand.
TAAATTAATCCAAACTGAGAAATTACAACTAGATTTTTCTGGGCTTGCAACAGAAATTAATACATACCACATTATGTTCCCCTCTCCTGTCCCATCCTTGTTACACTCTGAAATAGGTATCCCCTTACCCCTCGTCCCCACTTCTGTCAACTTTTATGTTTTCACCTTTAATGTATTTTCATATTGTTTTGTATTATATTGTGCACTTTTCTTATCCCCCTATTTAATTGTTGAGTTTAATAGTTAGGTTGAGGGCATAGCCTGTGGTTGTTTGGTATAGACCAATGACAATGACAAACAATATAGCAATGCATTTTCAAAATATTTATGTATATTCTGTTATGTTATATATCTGTGTTAGGGACATATTACCTGTAACAAATTGTTAATATCTGTGCTTCTTTGAATGCACATTCTAACCATGGTTAATAAAAACAGACACTGATAAATATACATTATTTTCTTTGGATACTTTAGGATGACTGTGTAGAATGCATATTGCTGAATGAGTATAAAATGGCGAGGGCAGCATAGGTCATTGAGGTCAGAGACACTGAGGATTTGGACATGAGAGAATGAAAAAAAGAGTTGGGAATAAGCATAGGAATAGATTGAACTAGGAGGAGTGTCTAATAACCAAAGTCAAGTAGGAATTAGGGATATAAAATAAAATATGATGTACATAGCTGCATGTGTGATCTGTGGGTCAGAGAAAAGGTTAACACAAAGAGTTTTGAAATATAGAGAACGTGGGAGATACTCCAGAACCAAAGGGCATGATAAGTTCAAAATTCACCAATCTGTAAATCAAGGTCCTAGAATAGTAATCTAATAGTTTAGGTCTGTAGAAGTTGAAAAAGGACTTTTTATATGCCTACTATGTGCCAGACATACTGGTACTTTTGAAAGATATTACAAGAAATAATGAAGAAATAACTTTCTAAGAGTTTTCCTTTCAAGGGAAACTAAAAGTATGTATCAAAGTATATACAAAACAAATAAAAAAAGAAAAACCTGATAAATGCAGTGTGGCTAAATACAACATATTTTGTTTCATAGCAATAAACATTGGAAACATCTTGAATATACCTCTTAAGGGATAAAAGGACTTTTATGAATAGGTATGCATATTATACATGTGTTTGTGCTTGTGTATACATTGTGTATGTATGTGGATATTTGGACATTTAGGTGGTGTAGTATCTAGAGCTCTGGGTCTGGAGTCAGGGAGAAATGAGTTCAAATGTGACTTCAGGCAATTACTAGTATGTGACTATGTAAATTGCTTAACCCTATTTGCTTCATTAAAATAATTTATAAAATGAGATAGAGAAGGAAATAGCAAACTACTCTAGTATTGTTCCCAAGAAAATGCCAAATGGGGACATGAAGAGTCAGACATGACTGAAAAATAACTCAACAACATGTGGGTATTTATGTAAATATATTTTCCTACAGACATATGCATACATATATGTGTGAATATATATTATTTGCATGTATGTGTATATGTATATATTATATACGCAGAGAGATATTGAATGTAAGTAAATACAGGTGGTTAAAAACAATATAGTTTAAAAAATAGAGCACTAGTAGTTGAGGGAATAAGGAAAGACTTCACATAGTAGGTGGTACTTAACCTGCATCACAGGAAAATAGTGGGAAGCTGTAAGGCAAAGATGTGGGATTGTATTCCAGGAATGAGAGGGAGCCACTATAAAGACATCAAGGTAGTAGATGCAGTGTTATGTGTGTGGAACAGAAAGAAGGCCAGTTTAACTGTCTCTCAGAATGTGTGATTGAGGAAAGGGACATCATCAGATGATCTCATAAAGAAGATATTTTTGGCAGCTACTTGGAGGATGGACTTGAGATTGGGATATGAAATACAAGGTCATTGTTATACTCTAAAGGAGAGGCAATGAAAGCTTCATCTAAAGTGGTATAGTAAAGAGAGGGTATGGATGTGAAAGATTTTGGAGGCTTAAACATGCAACTGACTTGAATATATTGGGAGAGAGAGGATAAGGCGTCCAGGATAATGCTGATGCTAAAATCCTGAGAGGCTGGCAGGACAGTTTTGCTTTCAATATTAATAGGCAACAATGGAAGACAGATGGCTTTGGAGGTAAATATGACTAGATCAGAAAATATGTTATATGAGTAAAGTGAAGTAGTAATTAGCTAACAGGAAAGAAAAATTAGGGAAGCTGAGCAAGTTTTCTATAGAGGTGACTATCAGAAACCTGGAAAATATGTTGAGCAACAGATACAAACCACTCTCAACGTAAAAAAAAAAAAAATGTCTACTTGCCAAGGTAAAGTCGAAGGTGATAAGCTTTTATTTACCTTGTAATTCTAGGGAAAAAAATAAAATTAAAAAAAGTGTTGATTGTTGGGAAGTACATAGCTCATAAGAGAAAGCAGAAAATCAGGATAAAATGAATTATAAGGGGAAGATCCTAGACAGAACAGTGAGGTGGTTGAATGAGATCAGATGATCTTATGGGAATGAGAATTTAAGAGCGGCCCTTTGATAGGCTTAAGTGACTCTGAGAACCTTCTTTGGTTTGAAAATATACTCTGCCGCCTAATAGGATAAATGTGTTCACATGGATCCTGTGGTGGGAGGCTAGTCTTTCAAGAATGCCCACAATTTTATGCTTTGTTATTGGGCAGTGGGTCAAGAATCCTATGACATTCTCTGAGCCAGGAGAAGGCTATATATATCCTGATGTGAGGCTTTGCTTTGGGGCTCACTTTGAGAAGAGTTATGTGATTTGACCAGATGAGATTCTGGGCAGCCATTGAACCCCCCAGATTTGAAAATGCAGATGTTGGTGCTTCCCTCTCTGGTAACTGGCTAGTTATGGCTGTGATGGTCAGACAGTTGGAAACCTGTCTGCTGATGTTTCTCTTTATTTGTTGTCTGCTTGTAACTTTTTTGTATTCTTTGAAGTTCAGGATACTGACTTTTCCCCCTAAACTAGGTAAATGACATATATTTGCTTAAAGCAAGATTGTTAACTCATTTTGATCTGCTTTTCTCTAAGAACCTGTGTTGGCAGCCACTTTGAGTATGCTAGTGTGCTTGCTGCTACAGAAGAGATGATTCTTTCAAAGTATTGGCACAGGATTGTATATTTGCTGTTCCTCTATGTAAATTATTTTGAAATTTTATGGAGTTAGAATGTGACAACTTAAAGCCTTCAGTGTTATCATCTATTTATCTGATTAGAGATAATGAGGTACAAATAAATAATTGGAGGGTAAATTAATTTGTAAATTAATAATTTACAAATAAAGAAAATGAGGTACAAAAAGCATACCAGAGATAAATAAGATTTAGGGCTAAGGGATCTTAGAGATTATCTAATCCAACCACCTCATTTTGTAGATGAGAAAATTATTACCCAGAGAGATTAAATTATTAGTTCAAAGTGACACAGTTAAGAAACAACAGAAAGAAAATCAAACACAGTCTGTTTTACTCCAAATGGTGTGACCCTTTGTTCTGTTTCACTTCACTGGATAGATGACACAGTGGATGAAAAACCAGGCTTGCAGTCAGGAATACCTGAGTTCAAATCCAACTGCACATGTAGACACATCTAGCTGTGTGTCCTTGGAGAAGTCGCTTAACTTCTGTCTACCTCAGCTCCCTCAGCTGTTAAATGAGGATCATAAAGTATCTACCTCTCAGTATTATTAAAAGGATTAAATGAGAAAATCATAAGATGCTTAGAATTGTGGTTAACAGTGAGTACTACATAAATGTGTGTTATTAAATGCTAGCAAGTGAAATGACTTGTTCAAAGTGACACAGAAATTAAGGGCACAATCAGAGCTTCATGTTCTGGATGTTCATGTTCTGTTAATGGAGCCTGGTGACTCCATGTTGTTGTGTACTTTCCATCACATCAATCCAATTTAAGATTATGCAAATATAGTGAACAATAAGAAATTGCCATAGTATTCAAATAACAAAAGTGATCTTTCACCATATTTTAAAAATACATAACTTCATCTATGTTGTATTGTTTTTCTTTTTAATTTCAGATTTTCTATTCAACTCTGATCTTTTCATTAGGAATGTTTGAAAGTCCTCTATTTAGTTGAATATCCATAAAGGAATATGTTCAGCTTTTTTTTTCTGTGCAGGTGATTCTTGGTTGTAATTCTAATACCTTTGATATATGGAACATAATATTCCCACCCCTCCAATTATTTAATTTAGAAGCGGCTAAATCTTATATTACCCTAACTGTGTGTAATGGCAAGCAAAGCTGTATTTTGCTCCTTGTTTCACCTATTCAAATGCCTTTGAGCCTCACCTTTGATTGCATTAAGTCTTTTTTTTTTTTTTAAGCAATCAGAGTTAAGTAACTTGCTCAAGGTTACACGGCCAGTTATTTCTGGGTGTGGTGCTGAGCGTCCGAGCCCGGGATTCGATCTCCAGGTCTATCTCAACACTGGAGCCGGTGCTCTTACTCGCTGTGCTACCTGGCCTCCCCACATTAAGTCTTTGTTGGTAATTGTATACATTTGTGTTGCCCTTAATAGGTCTAAGAGAGTTTGGAGACTTTTCCTGCCCTTAAAAGACCTAACATTATCAAATGGAATGCATGGTAGGAGGAATTTCCTGAAAGAGTGGAACAGAAAGGGTGAAACTGGAAAGATCAGAACAGATAAAAACTGGAGCACAAGCTGTAACCAAACAGGACTAAGAAAGAAAATGTTTGTGTTGTCAGCACTACGTCTGTGGATCTCTGTTGGTGTTACTTTGTCCTAAAGAATCATTCTGTCTGTTGACTTGTGTTAGTGTTACTTTTATCAGATAGAAATACTGTGCCTGTTGATTTGTGTTGGCTTTTCTCACAGAAAATGAATTGAGACAATAGTGCCATCAGCATGTGTAAATATTGTTGTAGCCCTGTTGAGCTTTGTTTTCCTTGAAACAGAAACTGGGAAGAGCTTGGAGTGGAACACTTCTTGTGAATTTCAATATGGAACAGTAGTGGAGAGTTGTTTATCTGTGAATCCTGGCAAAAGTCGGAACAATCCAGTCAAGAACTGGAAGTGTGGAAAAGGAGTCATGGGTTTTGGAAGTGAGCTTCAAGTTAAGGTGAAAGGAGACTTTACTTGGGTGCTGAGTCCTGATGATATTGTAACTTACTGGGATCAAGGGATAGGTGTCCTTTATACTTTCCACTATCCCTTAAGGAGTATTTGTTTAAGGATAATTACCCCTTAATGATGATTGACTTAAGGATGTTTTGAAACCAGCCTCCAATCAAGATGAAAGAAGATTTTAGACTGGTACTTTATATTCATTGAGGAAATTGTTGTTGAAATATATGTTTTACTTAACATTATGTGGCCACTGGGGTGGAGACAAGATGACAGAGTAGAAGCAGGAAATTCCATGAGCTCCTCCCACAACCACCTCCAATACCTGCACAATATGACTCTAAACAAATTCAAAAGCTACAGAACCCCAAAGTGACAGAGAGAAACAAATCTCCTGCTAAAGGAAGGGTGGCAGGCTGGCAGGAAGTGTCCATTGCAATATGGTGGGAGCTGAGGATGGTCCCATTTGAGCCATGGTTTTATTCCCAGATCAGCTGTGATTAGAGCAGATGTCACAAGGGTGAATTGTCAGCAGCAGCTGTAGAGGTGTCCAGACTTCACAAACCACAAATACCAAAGAAAAAGTAAAAGGTCAGTGTAGAACTTGGTTGGTCCAGGGAAGGATAGTAAACTACAGTGCGGCTGCGACCACCAGAGTGAGAAGCAGAGGAGGTACTGTGGCTGCAGCTGCTGCCACATGGCTGCTTCCAGAGTTCCTGGCCTGCAGATTGTAGGGGGACCAAGCAACTATTTGGAGGAAAATCACTCTTGCTTTGACCTGCTTGGATCCAGACCACAGTTTTGGGTGGTGGTGACCAGTGAGCCAGAGTGTGTGTGGGATGTAGCAAGGGCACCCATCTAATAGCTCTGGCATCTGCAAAACCCCAGCAATTTGAGACATAGCTCTCTCCATTCTGGAAGCACAATTCTACTGTGCTAAAGAGCTCAAAAGTCAAGGAATTGGCTGCCAATACGAGCAAGGAGTGAAAGCACAGACAGACAATAGAATCCTTTTTGGGGGGACAAAAAGGACCAAGGCACAGAGTTGGGAGGAAGACATTGAAGTCAGAAGCCCTGCATGAAAAGCCTCCAAGAAAAATGTGAACTGGTTGCAGGCCATGGAGGAGCTCAAGAAGGATTTTGAAAATCAAATAAAAGAAGTGGAGGAAAAATTGGGAAGAAAAATGAGAATGATGCAAGAAAATCATGAAAAGCAAGTCAAGAGCCTGCTAAAGGAAACCCAAAAATACACTGAAGAAAATAACACCTTAAAGATAGACTAACTCAAATGGCAAAAGAAACTCAAAAAGCCAATGAAGAGAAAAATGCTTTAAAAAGCTGAATTTGCCAGATGGAAAGGGACTTTCAGAAAGACACTGAAGAGAATAACTCCTTCAAAATTAGATTAGAGCGAATGGAAGCTAATGACTTCATGACAAATCAGGAAAATATAAAACAGATGCAAACAAATGAAAAAATAGAAGGCAATGTCAAATATTTCATTGGAAAAACTACTGACCTGGAAATTAGATGGAGGGCAAATAATTAAAAAAATTATTGGTCTACCTAAAAGCCATGATCAAAAAAGAGCCTAGCCAGGGGCGACCAGGTAGCACAGCGAGTAAGAGCACCGGCTCCAGTGTTGAGAATACCTGGAGATCGAATCCCGGGCTCAGACACTTAGCACCCACCCAGAAACACCTGGTCGTGTAACCTTGAGCAAGTTACTTAACCCCGATTGCTTAAAAAAAAAAAAGAGCCTAGACACCATCTTTAAAGTAATCATCAAGCAAAATTGCCCTGTATTTCTGCTACAGGAGGACAAAATAGAAATCGAAAGAATTCACTGATCACCTTTTGAAAAAGATCCCAAACAGAAAATACCTAGCAATATTATAGGCAAATTCCAGAGTTCCCAGGTCAAGGAGAAAATACTGCAAGCAGTCAGAAAGAAACAATTTGAGTATTTTGTAAACACAATCAGGATAACACAAGACCTAGCAGTTTCTACATTAAGGGATCAAAGGGCTTGAAATACGATATTTTGGAGGTCAAGGGAGCTAAGACTAAATCCAAGAATCACCTACCCAGAAAAACTTAATATAATGCTACATGGGAAAATATGTTTATTCAATGAAATAGAGGACTTTCAGACATTCTTGATAAAGAAAGAAACAGAACTGAACAGAAAATTTGACTTTCAAATACAAGAAGCAAGAGAAGCAGGAGAAGGTAAAAAGGAAAAAGAAATCATAAGGAAGTTATTAAAGTTGAGATATTTGCATTCCTCCATGGAAAAACAAAAATTGTAACTCATAAGACTTTTATCAGTATGAAGACAGTTGAAGGGAATATATGTGTGTGTGTATATATGTATACATACAAATGTATGTCTTTATAGGAGGATGTATATATACATAGACGGGACAGAATGAGGTACATATGAAGGGATGATATCTTTAACATAAAATTATGAGGTGAGAGAGGAATTTATTGTCAGAAGAAGCAAGGGAGAGATACATTAGGGTAAATTACCTCACATAAAAGAGGCAAGAGAAAACTGTGATAATCAAGTAGAAGAGGAGGAGGGTGAAAGTTAATGGGACTACTTGATTCTCATTGAATTTGGCAAGGAGGGAATAACATACACACTTAATAAGGTATCTTACCCTACAGCAAAATAGGGGTGTAGGAGATAAGAGGGGGGAGGATAGAAGGGAGGGCAAATTGGGGGAGAGGGTAGTTAGAAGCAAACATTTTTGAAAATGGATAGGGTCAGAGGACAAAATCGATTAACTAGGGTTAGGATAGGATAGAGGGAAATATAGTCTTTCCCAATATAAATACTATGGAAATGATGTGCGTAGCTACACATTTATAATCTATTTTGAATTGCTTGTCTTCCTAGTGGGGGGTTGGTGAGGAGGGAGGAAGGGAAAAAATCTCTAACTCAAAGTTTTAAAAACAAGTGTTTCATTTAAAAAAAAAATTTTTTTTCATGCACCTTGGAAATCAGATATACCAGTACTAGGATATAGATACCGATCTTGCCCTATTAGAAAGTTAGGGGGGTAAAAGGAGAGAATGTAACAGAAAACAGATTGGAGAAAGGGGTATATGGTAGGCTTGCTATTTTGGTGTGGGGGGTAGGGGAAAGACAGGGAGAGAGAAAAATTGTAATTCAGAATTTCATGGAAATGAATGTTGAAAATTAAAAATAAATTTAAAAGAAAAGAATGGTGAGTCAGCAGACATGGAAAGCACCACATGATAGTATAAAAATTAAAGTGATTATGTTGTAATAAAAAAGAAATGATATTTTATTTAAAAATAAACAAAAAGAAAGGACTTCCTGAGAATATTCAGTCATAAGTTTATTCAACAATTTTTTTCAATCTCTTTAACATTTTTATTTAAATTTATTTAAAGATTTGAGTTCTAAATTTTATCCTTCCCTCTCTTCACTCCCACCTCTCTGAGATGGCAAGAAACCAGATATACTGTTTATATAGTTTCAGTTATATAAAATATTCCCATATTAATTATTTTGTACAAGAAGACTTGAATAAAAGAAAAACATGAAAGAAAGCAAAAAAAATAAAAAAGATATATCAGACTAAATGAAAGTCATGTACAAAGAAAGATCCTATTATAATATTTCAAGAACTTACACAGAAAAATTTTCCCAATATCTTCGATAGGGAAACAAACTAGAAATGGAAAGAACCTGATGAAAACCTCTGGAAAGGGATCCCAAGATGAAAACTTTCAGGAAAAGTATAGCAGAATTCCATAGCGCTCAGGTCAAAGAGAAAAAATTCCAAACAATGAGAAAGAAACTTTTTCGAATAATATGAAGCCACATGATGCTAGCAAAACATTGAATGTAATAGAATACTATTGTGCAATAAGAAGTGATGTGCAGGTAAATTTCCAAAAAACCTAGAAAGACTTGTATAAACTGAGGCAAAGTGTAATGAGCAGAAGCAGGAAAGCATTGTACACAACATCAGCAACATTGTGAGATGATCAACTAAGAATGATTCAGCTCTGCTCAGCAACACAATGATCCAAGAAAATTATAAAGCACTCATGATGGAAAAAGTTTTCCACATCCAGAAAAAGAACTGATTCACTCTGAACACAGAACAAAGCATATATTTTTCACTTTATTGTTTTTTTCTTTCGATCCATTTCTTTTTTCACAACTGTGACTAATATGGAAACTATTTATACAATTATAAATATACAACCTATATAAAATTGGTTAGAATTTTAGAAAAAGGGAGTTGAGGGATGGAGAAAAATTTGAAATTCAAAAACCTCATAAAACTAATGCTAAAAATTGTCTTTACATATAATTCTCAAAGGAGATTAATAGGCATTTTTCAGATAAAGAAATTAATACTCTCTATAGTAATGAAAAAATGATCTAAATCACTATTGATTAGAGAAAGGAAAATTAATACATCTCTAAGGTACCACCTAATACCTATCAGAATGGCTAACATGACAAAACAGGAAAAAAGTAAATGTTGCCAAAGATGTGTGAAAATGGAAACACTAATGCACAGTTGGTAGAGTTGTGAACTGATCCAACCATTCTGGCGAGCAATTTGGAACTATGCCCAAAGGACTATAAAACTGTGAATACCCATTTCTATGTCTGGATTCCAAAGAGGTCAGAAAGAAAAGAAAATGGGAAAAGGCCCTACATTTGCAGAAATTTTTATAGCAGCTCTTTTTGTGGTGGAAAAGATTTGGAAATTGAGGTGATGCCCATCAATTTGGGAATGGCTGAACAAATCTTGATGTATGAATGAAACAAAATACCATTGTGCTGTAAGAAATGATGAGAACACCTCTTGGGGAAGGAGGCAGAGCCAGATGGTGTAGTAGAAACAGGAGCTTCCCCAGCAGCTCTGGTTAACCTCTCCTCCTATTCATGCAAAAAATGACCAAACAAATTTTAGAGCTACAGAACCCACAAAGTGAGAGAAACAAATCTCCCACTGAAGGCTCCCCAGCAGGCCAGCAGTACTGGTCTATCACAGCAAGCTGGGAGCAGAGCCCAGCCCCACGTGAGCAATGCAGTTTTGACCCCAGGGTGCCCCTGACCAGCAGCAGCCTGAGCAGACTTCAGGAGGGTGAAGTGAAGCACCAGTAGCTATAGCAATTTCCAGAATTCTCAACCCATAAACACCAAAGACAAAGTAATAGGTCAGTGTGTAACTCTGTTGAAATGGGTGGACACAAGAAAGTGGTCTGGCCCCTTCTCCCAGGCCAACAAGCAATTGAGGTGTTGTGCCACAGTTGCATGTCTGCCTCAGTAGTTCCTGGCCTGCAGATTGTAGGGAGACCAAGCAACCATTTAGAGGGCAATCACTCTTGCTTTGTCCTATTTAGATCTGGGTCATTGTCTTGGGTAGTGGTCCTGGGCTGAGAAATGGCAGTGTGCCAGAGCTTGTGGTGGCTGAACAGGGGGCACCCTCCTCAGACTTCTGAAAACATTTGCAAAAACCCCAGTGATTTGGCACATAGCACTCTCCACTCTGGAAGAAAAGTTCTACCATGCCAAAGAGCTCAGAAGTCAAGTAACTGGCTGCCAAGAGGAGCAAGCAGAGGAAGCACAATCAGATCATAGGACCTTTTTGGGGGGACTGAAAGGATCAAAATATGTTTATATGGGATGTGTATACATATGTGTACATTTGTACACGGACAGTGGGCACAGGATCTGTTGAATAGGAAGGTATAATATCAAAAAAATAAATTAAGAGGTGAGAGAAGAATATAATGACAGAAGGAGATAAAAAGAAGTAGAAAATGGTAAATTATCTCATATAAAAGAGGTAAGAGAAAACTGTTACAAAGGAGGGGTAGAGCAGGAAAGTGAAAGGGAATGAGTCTACCATACTTTCATTGTATTTGGCTTAAGGATGGACTAATATACACACTCATTTGAGTATTTTACCTTAAAGGAAAATAGGGGAGAAGGGTATAAAAGGGGAAATGATAGAGAGGAGGGCAGATTGGGGGAAGGGTAGTCAGAAGCACACATAAGGGATGGGGTCAAAGTAGAAAATAGAATTAGTAGGGGGAAACTTTTGTAAAACTATACATGTTCAACTCATATTGAATTGGTTTTCTTCCCAGTGGGGTGGGTTAGGAGAGAAGACTGGAAAGAATCTGGAAATCAAAGTTTTAAAAACACAGGTAATTTTTTTTTACATGCAACTGCAAAATAAGATATACAGGCACTGGTGTATATAAATCCATCTTGCCCTACTAGGATGTTAGAGGGGGTAAAGGGGAGGATGTAAAAGAGAGCAGATTACAGGAAGGAGCATTCAGCACACTCGCCACTTTGTTTCTGCTTTTACACACAATAAGGTAGCCTGTCAGCAAAACCCAGCCTCTTCTACTCACTGCCTCCAGTTCTCTCCCAGGTTTTAATGGTATTCTTGGCAATTTATTTCTAAATCTCTGGGTTCTCTTTGCAGCAGTCTCTGTTCCGAGTTTTCACAGAGCCCTGTACTTGTAGACTACTCTCTTGCTAGGGAGGCATAAGGCAAATCCTCCCATCCTGGGATAGCCATTTCTTCTTCTAAATACCTTCTGCCTCCAACTAGAAGTCTGATGTTTCATGATTCCATCCTCATCTCCATATGTAGCACCAAAGTAACATTTACAGTTCTCACATCATGACAGAGACCGTGACTATAACTATCAAATTATGTTCAATCGCAACATATGTCAAATTCTCCATCTAGAGGCTAAAGTTGAAGGATATATTTAGACAGCAGAAAACTGAATCCCAAAACCAGTAAGCAGAAGAAATTTAGAAGGCATAATAATGCTGAGAGCCACAGCATTCTTTAACCTTCCCACAAACCAATACAAGATCAATATTTATTCACAAGCCGATCTGACACCTTACCTAAGCTCCTCTGTCTGCAATTCTCTCCCAGCCTCTCTGTGGCCTCTGCTTCTCCTCAGCAAACTCCTCCCACCACAGGCTCCATGTGACCACGTTTAGCCTATCAGGGGGCAGAGTTTACCTTCAATGGAGGGAAGCTTCAAACTCATCACTAGGTCTAATAAGGGGCAAGGAAGATCTTCATTTTCCCATTCCCTTTACTACTGCCTTCTATTTTGTTTTCATTCTTTTGCTGTTGTTTTATTGCTTCTTGATTTCTCATAAAGTGATTAGCTAACATTTACTCAAATTAAATTTTTGAGGGATTATTTTCTTCAGTGAACTATAATATCTATTTTTCCATTTGTCCAATTTTCCTTTTTAAGGCATTCTTCTCCTTATTGACATTTTTATCTTTTTTAAACCAGTTGGCCTAATTTTACCATGTTATATTCTTCGGTATTTCTTTTCTTTTCATTCCTTTTTGGTGTCTCCTTTACCAAGCAATTGGCTCTTTTTTTTTCATGATTTTCTTGTACCATTCTTATTTGTTTTCCCAATTTTCCTCTACCTTTCTTATTTGATTTTTAAATATCATCCCTTCCTATTGAACTGATCCTGTGCCCTCTCTCTATGTATATATATATATAGACATGTATACATACACTCACATATGTATTAATACACTCCCTCCTATTTATACATATAAGTACATACAGACACATACATGCATATATATGTGTGTGTGTGTTCTCCCTTCAACTATCCTCATACTGAGTCAAGTTTCATGAGTTACAATTATAGTTTTTCCATGTAGTAATTAATGTAAATAGTTCAACTTTGATAAGTTCTTATGATTTCTTTTTCCTGTTTACCTTCTCATACTTCTCTTAATTATTGTATTGGAAAGACAAATTTCGTTCAGCTCTGTTTTTTGCATCAAGAGTGCTTGAAAGTCCTCTTTTTCATCGAATGCCATATATTTTGCTGAAGCATTATACTTAGTTTTGCTGGGTAGGTGATTCTTGGTTTTAATCCTAGCTTCTTTGACCTCTGGGAAATCATGTTCCAACCCCTTCAGTCCCTTAATATAGAAGCTGCTAGATCTACTGTTATCCTGATTGTGTTTACACATTACTTAAATTCTTTATTCCTGGTTGTTTGTAATATATTTTCCTTGATCTAGGAACTCTGGAATCTGGCTATAATATTCCTAGGAGATTTCTTTTTGGGATCTTTTTCAATAGGTGATCAGTAAATTCTTTCAATTTTTATTTTTCCCTCTGGTTCTATATTATCAGGGAAATTTTCCTCAAGAATTTCTTGAAGGATGATTTCTAGGCTCTTTTTTTGATCATAGCTTCCAGGTAGTCCAATGACTTTTAAATTATCTTTACTGGATCTATTTTTCAGGTCAGTGGATTTTCTGAGGTATTTCATATTGCCTTCTAATTTTTCATTTGTTTGGATCTGTTTTATAGTATCTTGATTTCTCATAAAGCCACTAGCTTCCATTTGTTCCAGTCTAATTTTGAAGACATTATTCTCTTCAGAGAGTTTTTCACATTCCTTTTCCATCTGGGCAATTTGGCTTTTTAAGGCATTCTTCTCCTCATTGGCTTTTTGGGCCTCTTTTGCCATTTGAATTAGTGTATTTTTAAGGTGTTATTTCATTCATTATTTTTTGTTTCTCCTTTAGCAGGCTGTTGACTTCTTTTTCATGGTTTTCTTGCATCATTCTCATTTCTCTTCCCAATTTTTCTTCTACTTCTCTTACTTGATTTTCAAAATCCTTCTTGAGCTCCTCCATGGACTGTAACCAATTCATATTTTTCTTGGAAGCATTTGATGCAGGAGTTTTGCCTTTGTTGTCTTCTTCTGGTTCCATATTTTGATCCTTTTTGTCCCCCAAAAAATATTCTGTGGTCTGATTGTGCCTTCTTTGCTTGGTCATCTGGCCAGTCAATTACTTGATTTTTAAGCTCTATGCCCTGGTAGAACTGTGCTTCCAGAGTGGAGAGAGCTTTGTCCCAAATTGCTAGCATTTTTGGAGATATTGTCAGAGGTCTGAAGAGGGCATCCTCTCTGCAGGCACTACAAGCTCCGTAACACTGGCCAAATACCCCAGAACCACCAAACAAGACCATGATATAGACCCAAGGAGGTCAAAGCAAGAATGATTACTTTCTGAAGAGTCACTTGGTCCCCCTATGATCTGTAGGCCAGTAGCTCCTGATGCAGCCATGTGGTAACAGCTGCAGCTGCCATGCCTCTGCCACATCTTGCCCTGGGGTTAGGGGCTGGACCATGCTCTTCTATAACTCACTTCCAATGGAGTTCCCAACTGACCTTTTACTTTCTCTTTAATGTTTATTAGTTGAGAAGTCTGGAAAGCACCACAGCTGCTGGTGATTTACTCTCCTGAAGTCTGCTCTGGCTGGTGTGGGCCACTGGTCAGGGCTGACCTGGTTCCAGGTTGGCACAGCTTATGTGGGACTGTGCTTGGCTCCCAGTCCTGTGTGATAGATCCTTCCTGTTGGCCTGCCAGGCTGCCTTAAGCAGGAGATTCATTTTCCTCTGTCACTTTGTGGGTTCTGTAGTTCTAAAATTTGTTTAGAGTCATGTTTTATAGGTGTTAGAGGTGGATGGGGCAGGAGCTCATGAAATCTCCTGTTTCTACTACACCATCTTGGCTCTGCCCCCTTGAATGTGTATTTTGATCTTCCTTGTCACCAGTAACATTCTATGATCAGATTTTTTTTCTTTAATTTACTCATTATCCAAGTCTATTCCTTGAATTTTTAAGTTAAAATAGGCCTCTTCTTCCAGAGTAGAGGGCACAATATCCAAAACTTCTGAAGTTTTGTGGAGCTGTTTTCAGAGATACTTCTAAGGATGTGCAAGTTTTGAATTCTTCCAAGGGGCATGACATAAGGACAGGTATCATCTACTCTCCTGGCCTGTACTGTGGTCTCTGAGTGACCACAATGGCTCTACTAATAGTGTAACCATGAGTAAGTCACTTAAGTTGCTTTATTTTTCTTTAATCTCTGTTTACTTATCTGTAAAATAGTAAAATAATGGCACCAACTTCCCAGGATTGATGTGAGGATCAATGAGATAATATAAAGTGCTTGTCACAGTATCTGTCACATGGTAAGCACTCTACAAATGTTAGCTATTATTATTTATCTTTAAAGAACCATGGAGTATAGGCGCTATTATTATCATCTCCCTTTTATACTTTCAGAAACTGAGAGAGATCTCTTTCTCTAACCCTTCACCCCTCCCCTTTTTCCCCCTTCCTTATTCCCTTCCCTCCCCTCCGCTCCTTTTCTTCCCCTTCCCTCCTCCCTTCCCCCTTTCCTCCCCATCCTCATCCTTCCTTCCATACTTTCTTCTTCCTCCCTTCCCTGGCCTAGATGATGCCATGGTGAAGAAGGCCAACGAGGCCATGGAGACTACTAAGGCAGACATTATGGGGCTGTGACAAAACATGTTCCTCAAAATGGCCACATACCTGATGGACAGGCTGCCAAGGCTCCAGGGAAGATCATAAAAATCTAGAAAATATGAACAAACTGCATAGCTTGAAGTATCTAGAAATGAAAGATATTGCAGTAAACATAAATAGAAACCTAAAGGACTTAATGAAATATGCCGCACTTCAGACTTTTCTGCATCAGATCACTCTAATTGAGGAATGATTAGTAGCTATTGAGCAGACAACTAACAAGTTGAATGAATATTCAAAGAAACTAGGAATGACTGAGCCACTGGAGCTTCTTGGATCAGGAGAATGATACAGTCAAACTCCTTTCATTAGAAATGTCCATTTGTCAACTACAAGAAGAGACTAAGGCAGAGAGATGAATTTGTAATCTAATGCAGAAGTAAGCAAAGTACAGGAAGTTAGAAAGGTAATGAAAGAATTCCTTAGCACAAAGACTTAACTACAAGTATGTTTTATAAGAACTGGTATAAATGGGATGCAACTTACCCCTATGCTTCCATTCATTAAAAGAAGAGGTGCTGCTGATTCAAGAAGAAAGAAGCTCCCACCTCTGGTTGGATGTGTAACTCTGACCACCCCTGACTTTTTCCTAAATTTATACACTCTGGAACCTCATATGACATTTTCTTCATTATGTGCTCTGGACCACGACTCAGAAATTTGGATCAACCCTCTGTAGAGCAGATATAGATGAGAGTCTCATCTCCCTGTATCCTTCCTTCTTCCTTCTCCCCTAGGCCCCCCACCAACTCTTTTCATTACCTCTTCTTCAACTTAAATAATAAATGCCAACTTATGCTCCTAAAAAAAAGAAACTGAGAGACACAGAGGTTAAGTGATTTGCACAGCTAGTGAGAATCTAAAATTGAGTTTTCATTTTGTTCTTCTTGACTCTAGGTTGGGAATTCTTGAAAATTCTATCTCGTGTCCTGTAGGCTTGTCACAGTAAGGTAGCCAGTCTGTAATCTCATAGCTTTCAATATTCCCTGCAATGATGCAAGACAAAACCAATCTATCTCTGTCTATCTATACTGTCTTCCTATTTTCTGAGACCAAGTTCCCCTTTTGATATCTACCAAACAATCCAGACATTACTCACATTTCTCTTGACATCATAAAAATATTGGACTAACATACAGGGCACATTTTATCAGGCATCCTTTGCTTTCATCACCTGACCACATCATTTTTTCATCATACATTTCTTTGATTTCATCTTTTACTCCACTCCTTTCTTTCAGTTCCTTCTTTGGTATCTTTTACATGTTTTCCCACAGGGATAACTACAAAGAATGTACATTTTAATCACTGTTTCCTGTGTTTGTATATCTGTTTCATTTATATATGCATGCCAATATCCTTCTTAATTGAAGATTCTGCTAGTGGCTAGGATTGTTGTGTATGACAATGTGCCTGAGAAACAAATGTCTGCTGAACAGCAGCTCTTTCTCTGCAGTCTCCAATTTCAGACATTGTCACTGTGTCTGCCTTCTGGACTGCTTCTACCTGAAGCAAACATAATTCAATCCCCAGACTGAGTCAGCTCAGCAGAGACAAATCAAACAATTCACTTTTCAGATATCTAACACCCTTTCCTTAAAAGCAGAGTCTAAAGGATTAAGTATTTCACTGAAATCTTCACTCAGCTTCAACAAATCAATTAACATTCTTATGTTTCAATCTCTATGTGTGTATAATCATTGGGTCCTGAGGGAATAGAAAAAGTGTACAAGGGGCAGCTAGGTGGCACAGTGAGAAAAACCCCGGCCCCGGAGTCAGGAGGACCTGAGTTCAGTTCCGGCCTCTGACACTTCACACACACACACACACACACACACACACACACTAGCTGTGTAACCTTGGGCAAGTTAACCCCAATTTCCCTCCAAAAGGCAAAAAAATATTATACAATACAATTTATCTCTTTAGAGAACTTATAATCTAATGATATTACCTTCCATTTTTGCAATACTTTAAGGTAAACAGAGTGGTTTTCTCACTATTTGTGCTGTAGGAAATGCAATTATTTTGACCCACTTTTATAGGTGAAGCAGACTAGAATGGCAGAGTTTATGTGACTTGCCCAAAATCAAATAGTCAATATCTCAACAAGGATTAAAACCCAGGGTTCTTGATTGTGATTCTGTCTTTCCTTGCATTATGCTATTCTATCTACTGCAAATTGGAGAAATAAAATTAAAAAGATAACTACTTCATGCAGTAAAATGACATAGCAAATGAGCCCTTCAGTGGATATACCCAAAGGACTTTTGAAATCCCTTTTGATGGGACTTCATCTGAGGTGCTTCAGAAAATCTTATAGACTAGAGAAGGAATTTAAAGTTACTCAGGAAGGGTTGGTAGGATTTGTATTGATAGAAAGAAGATGGAAGTATGTTTTAAATAAAAGGAATGACATGCATAAAGCTACAAAACTGAGGAAACAAAAAGCTTAAATGATTTGGGTACAGATCTTTTATAGATGAGTAGTAGGAGCTAAAAGATAAATGACACCAGTCATGAAAATTATCAAATATCAACATAAAGAATAAATTCTTTATCCTTTTTTGTAGTAGTAGTGAGACAAAATTCTTGTTGTGCAGGGGAATGACATGATCAAAGCAGAACTTTAGGAAAATGAATCTGAAAGTGCTATGTAAGTTTTCCTTTGGAAGCCGTTGTAATAATCTAGGGATGTTGATAAGAGCTGAATTAGGGTGATGACAGTGGAAAGGAAAGGACAGAACTGTGTAATATTGCAAAGAAAGAATTGACTATCCTCTTTTCAGTCAGTGTGAATGGTTCAGTTGATTAAATAATGCTGATAATGATAAATCTATGGGAGTGGTAAACACAAGAGAGAGCATCAATTAGAAATTGAAAAGGCCTGAAATGTTTTCATAAACAAGCTGCTTGAAAAACTCATTTAAATGACAGTTCCTGTGAAGAAAAATGTGATCAACAATAATTAAATACTATTGAGAATTGATGGTTTTGATTCATGAAGAAATAAAATCTCTTGTATAGGAAAGGGAACCCATAGTTACCATATTCCAATAAATGATAGTAAGAAGTAGGTGAAAGGGAAAGGGTCAACCTTATTTTCATTGAATTTGGCATAAGGAGGGAATAACATACACACTCATTCGGGTATCTTACTCTACAGGAAAGTAGAGGGGAAAGGGATAAGAGTGGGGATGATAGAAGGGATGGCAGATTGGGGGAAGAGCATATACTTAGAAGCATATACTTTTGAAAAGGGACAGGGTCAAAGTAGAAAATAGAATAAGTGGGGGTGTGGGATAAGATGGAGGAAAATACAGTTATTCTTTCACAATATAAGTACTATGGAAATGTTTTGTGTAGCTAAACATGTACAATCTATATTGAATTGCTTATCTTCCCAGTGGGGTGGGTGTAGCAGCAAGCACCCCAGTATCCTCAGGGTTTGCTGCCAATATAGGTTTTTGGATCTGCTTTGATAAAGGAAAGCAACTCAAAATGGGTTAACAAGCTTTCTTTAATCAGTAAGACATATATCGTTTACCTTGTTCAGGGGAAAAAGGTAAGCACCCTGAACTTCAAGTATACAGGCAGAATTATCACGACAGAAACAGATCAAGTAGACAGCTTTCCAAACTGTCCAGCCATTCCATCCATACCAAATCAACATCTGGGTTTCAACATCTGGGTTTTTCAAAGCCGCAGGGCTCTGGACAACGGTTTCCCAGAATCTATATCAAATCACAGAACACTTCTCAAAGTGAGCCCCCAAAACAAAGCTACACATCAGGGCTTATATAGCCTTCTCCTGGCTCAGAGAATGTAACAATCTTTTGGACCCACTGGCCAATCAAAAAGTATCAACTGAAAAACAAGCCTCCCACCCCAGGCTCCAGGTGCACTTTAGCCTAGGGGCAAGGAAGATCTTTAAAATTTACATTCCCATTACAATGGGTGAGAAGGGAAGAAGGGAAAGAATGTGGAAATCAAAGTTTTAAAAACAAATGTTAA
>NW_027186320.1:3749725-3810373 GCF_028583685.1 Petaurus breviceps papuanus
GGAAAAAATGATAGTTAAGAAACAGAAAGTGGTCCACATATACCAATATCAGTAAAAATAACATACATATATATGTATATATGTATGTACATTTTTCTATGTTAGGATTTTAAGCATATGCATATAAAACATGGATTGATCATTTCTTTGATAATAAATGAAAGATTAGTACATTTCAAATAAAAAATTCTCATTAAAGCAAAGCAAAACTAAATACAAACTGCAGAAATTAGACATATTTTGATTGAATTTATACATATGAGCCTCGATGGAGTTAATGGACATAATTTTATGAAGATGTTATGAAGAGAAGCACCTATGTGTTCTCAATTTTTTATTTTTATCAAAATAAATTTTACCAAAAGAAATTCTACCTAAATTGTGAGAGACCATGAGAAACTTGCAGTCATTTCTAGAGAAAGAAAAGAAAAAAAAAAGCAGGGCCCCTTCCATCATTGCTTTTTTATCACTTTATTTTAGGAAGACAGTTTTCCTTGTTTTCCTGGAAATGCAGGGAGTGGCAATAAAATAGGAGAATTTGCTTTTCTTTTCCTATTAACCTGTCTATCTTTTTGTTGCTTTTTTGTTTCATAAACAAATGGTAAGTCATTCACCTATTTTTCTTCCTTTCTCACAAAGAAACTACCCTGTATCTTATTATAGAATACCAGCATTTTCTGTCTTCTAATGTCATTCATTTGATAGCTATAGTCATATTTCTCCTCTTTTTTTGTGGCTTAACTTTATGAGATGGTAGTCTACACTTGGTGCTTCTTTCTTTTTCTCATTATCTTTTTAAATTTCTGCAATTTGGCTTCTTAGCCCAACATTCAACTGAAATTGTTCTTTCTAGTTACCAGTGATTTTTATTTTTCCAAAGACCTTTCTTTAGCTTTACCATATTTCATCACATAATCATCTCAGATTGCATGACAATTTTTTAAAAATGTTGGATACAACTGTCATGTGAAGCTTTTAAAAATTATGCTGGTATTACTTAAAAATCTTTTGTTACTACACTCTATTTCTGGCAGACAAACTGTACATATTAGCTAGCATGGGAAAAGGCAAGTCTTACCATATCACATGACTTAGTCACTGCAACTTTGCCTGCCTGCCTGTTCCTCTTGCACCAATTGCCCTTCATTGGATTGAGTGAAAATACCATTAGTACTACAGCACTAAGCAAACCAATATACATACACTGATAATTCTAGGCTTGCTGCTTCATGATGTTTAGAGATAAATATGTATCCATATGCCACTGGTAAGTACATGGCCGATCTGTTTACCTTTTAAATGGTGTGAGAAACAGAATTATACCATGTGACCATTACATGATGAAAGATTATAAACCAATTTTTGTAATTAAAAAAAAATAAAAACAAGGTGCTAAAATTATGTGGTACCAATAATTATGTGGTGAAATATAGTATATTCCTTAACCATTCTATAGTCTTTGATTTTGACAGTTTTTGTTACCTTCTTGATACTCTCTTCTCTCTGGGTATTTTGTCGTTTCTGTCTTGTTTTATTGTCACACAACTTCAGGTTTTTCTCAGTACCTGTAATTCCTTTATCCAGTTTCCTTTGCTCTGTCTTTATCCAGGTCTTACTTGTTAACCTTGGTCCCCTAAATCTCTGTCAATATTCTATTAATATTCTGCTATACTGTCTCACTAGTTAATCTCCTTAGTTCCCATGGAATTAATTCCCAAGAATTCAATTCAAGATAACCCTTATATCGTGTGTCCATCCCTAACCACTCTCCCAATTTCTATTCTCACATCTCCAATTGCCAATTTGACATCTCAAAACCAGATATCCTGTAGACATATTAAACTCAGCATGTCCAAATTGACTTCCTTATCTTTCAACTACCCCTCCCAAACTTCCTTATTACTATTGCTAGCATAACCATACTGCCACTGAGTTCGCAACCTAATTTTAATCCTTGACTCCTCATTTTCTATCACCTCTCTCCCCTGACCCCATCATATCTAATTTGTTATTGAGTTTTATAGATTCTACCTTTGCAATATCTTTCATGTACACAAACACACACACACCTTTGTCTCCTATGACGTTGTCTCCACCCTGGTACAGGTCATAATCACTTCATGTTGAAACTATTGTGCTAAATTTCTGGTTGGTTTCTATGCCTTGTGAAGCTCTGTACTGTAAGACAAAGCTCTATACTTTGTCTGCAACAAACTGTTGTTCCTGAAATAAACATTTGACCATATTCTAATGCCTCTCTATTACCTCAGTATCAAATATAAGGTACAGTGTCTTATACTATTAAAATATAAATTTGACATTTTTTTTCCTTTCCTTTTTGTGTCCTCCCAATTTTCCTTTTTCCAATTAATGACACACTTTTTCTATCTCTAAATTCCTGATCTTTTCTATAGAGTCTAAATGTAGCTGCCTCGATGTGGGTACATTCTTATGGCTATTCTGAGCCAAAAAAAAAAAACTGTTTAGTTGAGAAGTTATAATGATTCCTGTTTTGACAAGCACAAACTGCAGCATCACTTTCTTAGCACTAGGATATATACAATTGTAAGCCAGCATTGCCCCATACTCATAATTTGTTTATAATGCTGGAAGACAAAAAAAGGGAAAAAGGGGGAGCAAATGAAAATGTTTACTCTTTCCACAGGTATAAAGGATATACTCAGAGGTATATAGCAAGGACTATTAGATGAAGAATACTAAACTTTTTCCTTCCCTATGAAGAATTAATAAAATACTTTTGTGAGCACTGAGTGAGCCATTCATTTGTGAAGTTAGTTCTTCCAGGAATCATGTTACAGAATGGGGAAAAATTGCCTTGCTGGCGGCATAACAATAATCCTGGGAATATTCATTTTTAAAGGTGATGTTTCCTGGAATGGCACTGTGATTGAGCAAGTCAGGTATCAACCATAAGGCACTGGAGGGAAGGAAATATTTTAATATCCCTATGTTCCTGTTATATGGCATTAGTCACCTACTGTTGTCTTTTCTAATCATTGTCATAAAACCATTTGCAAGAATTAAATCACATCCTTTTTTCCTTTTAATGAAGTTGTTTTATTTCCTTGTTCAATTTGGAAATCTGGGTTTCAATTCAAAAGTTTAAGGAAAAATAAAGAAATACTGAACATTTATTATATTGATGTTGCTATTATGTAATCAGATTTTTTACCCTCGAATCTAGTAGAATTTCCTTTGGAGATGATAATATATGATCATCTTAAGATATGGGAACAAAAAATATTTGTTGGAGTCAGAGAAGATCTAATTAGGTCCTTTTTGCTCTTTCCAAAGTAATTATTTCAATCTTTATCAAATAAAATGCCTATATAATTATCAATATGCATATATATATATACATATACATATATTTGCATATATGCATACACATACACACATATATACATAAATTCATACACACACACTGTAGGGTTCCTTTGGGAAAAAACCCTAAAATACAGCAAAAAGGAATAAGCAATTAAAAAGAAAGAAATTCTGTGAAAGGTGGATTCCTAAACATTGTGACCGATTTAAATTATATTTGAGATAGTAAGTTACAGCTTAAGATATCATGACATGAAAGCCATAATAAGAATATTGTGGCCCATATGTGACTGGTACATGATCCATACACAAACTTATGTTTGTGCATAACATTGGCTTAACTCCCAAGCTCATTACTAAAGAGAAAACCAAAAATATCCACCAATCAGTAATGACCCACTATGTATTTCCTCCTGCCTTTGTCTGTTTTCTATAATTAATACAGTGATTTTGGGGTAATGGAGTGGCCATTAACTGACTGATTTGGCTGCCACCCCAGACCAATGATGATTAATATTTTGGCAGGGATTCATCATACTGTCCAAATGTAAGTAACCCCAATGCAGTAAAATATGACCTATAATCAGACTTGAGCCTTTGGCCTCTTCCTTTGCTTTAAAAAACACAACCATGATTATGGGAGAAGTACAGGTTTCCCTAGGGAGGGAAATTCTGCATCTTACACACACTCACACACATGCATACACTCACACACATATACGTGTATATATGTTTATGCATATATGTATGTACATATATATGTATATATATACACACACACACACACTTATATCTATTCTTGCATGATAATTCCTTGAAGAACTGTGGAAACCTTTATGTACTCTTCCTTTTATAAGAAATTAGTGCTGAATCTCACTTTAGAGAATAGATGAGTCTAAAAAATTAGCTTCTGTAAGAGTGAGTAAACTGTTAATTTAGAAATGTTTCTTTTATATTTCATAATGAAATTGGAAATGCATTTCACTGAAAATTCTATGAAGAGCCTAGCTTCATTGCCAGGCTTTATAATGCATTATTTGATGATATTAAAAAAAATTAATTTAACTTCTCTGATTCTGGGTTTTTTCATTTCTAAAATGAGAATAATATTATTTTACCATCTTCCTTGCAGCTTTATGGGGAGAAAATATCTTTGAAGAATGCCAAACACTGTACATATGTATTATTTTAGTTCAACATTACAATGCAGTGTATTACTGAGGCTATTTTTACCAGTGTGACTCATACATGACTTCTAATTCAATCACTTAACACATAGATATTCATTAAGCAGTTACTATGTTCCAGGCTTTGCTCTCAACAACCTTACATTCCAATGGCAGAAATATTGGAGTGAGTCAATTCAAAGAGTGAAGAGGTACTTACTTGCCTGTAAAAGGGATCTGAGATGCTACATAGTGAGTGGCCACCTTTTACACCTGATATATTCAAATAAAAACAATTTAGATATAAAATATTGAGGAAAGCAAGGAACTTGCATTTGTTGTGATGAGGGAATGTTCATGTAGGAAAAAAAAAAGATCCTTATGATACAATTACAAAGAGAGAGCATTTCATGCATGGTTGAGAATCAATACAAAGATGGAGAAATGGCAGGTAGAATTTCATGTGTAAGGAACATTATTTGGTTGAATCATAGATTATGAGAGGAAGAATAATTTCTCATGTGTCTGGAAAGATAGGTTGTATTTCTTGTCAATGTCATTTCATTAATCCTCCATGAGATGCTACCCAATGTGCTAGACTTTCAACATTTGTGAAAGACATTGCAATACTCAGTCTGCCTTAATGGTATCTCTCATACAACATGACTAAACATTCTCTTCTTCTGGTTATGTGTCATTGGAAGTTACCTTTAAAGAGTTTCTTACATGTAAATCATTGTAAACAACATATTGATTTCTGTTTTTATACCTTGTTTATACCTTTCTATTTATTTTAATCTAGAGTCATGAGACAATTAAAATGGCTTCCCTGGGGCTTAAAATGGATTGTAAATGATGAAGTAACTGCTTATTGTATAGTGGTAGTATAAGCATAGGGAGCTCTCCTCTTGACTGATTATTGCATACTTGTAAGATACTCTATTGAGTGTTCATACCTAGTATTGGAATTCAAAAAGAACTGAAAAAGTGTAGTTGGATGGTTAGATGTGTTATGGTTAGATGTATGGTTAGTTGAATGGCTAGATGCATGTGAATATTTAGGTAAGGGAAGAGTATATGTGAAAAGGGTGGATCACTTGGTATGGACTCCCAGAGTAATTTCTAAGGCTAGTGAGTGTGAACAGAATGTGAGAGGCCTTCCATTTGAACACTTACAATCATTTCTGAACCTTGGGATAGCTCAGAGAGTTCTTAATAGGGATTAAATGGGGTGATTCTGGATTAAGTACAATATGGCATATATTAAATTCTGTGCCTGACTGAAGTCCAGCCTTTAAAGTATAATAGGAAGTATTCTGAAATGTGATTATGATACTGCCTCTCCCATTCAAAATAACTTTTTTGAAAGCAGTTGGGGTTAAATGACTTGCCCAAAGTCATACGGCTAGTAAATGGGTTAAGTGTCTGAGGCCGGATTTGAACTCAGGTCCTCCTGACCACAGGGCCAGTGCTCTATTCACTACTCCACCTAGTCACCCCATACTCAAAATAATTTTTAAAAAGGACATAACTTTTATATTTCTCCCTTTCACTTTTCCTTTGTTCTGTATTTATACAGAATCACTAGTACAGTAGCTCAGTGTCAAATAAAGGTCACTAACAAACAATAATTGCTTCCAAATCACTCTTCTAATCATTCATTGACACAGGACCCACTTGACACTCTTTTTGAAAGCTATCAGAATGCTTCATACTTCACTGAAAAACAAATAAACAAAAACCCAATTATACACTCATTAGCATTGGTATTCTACATAGAAACATTAAAAATCCCTTAGATTGGGGAAGGCAGTCAAAAGATAGTGCCTGACTGGTCAAGTACTGTTGTCAACTGCTTTGGGGGCAGAAAAATGAACAATACAGTAAAATATTAGCAATGTGACCTGATGGATAGAGAGTTGGGGATGAAGTTGGGAAGATCTGACTTCATATCCAACTTAAGGCACTTACTAGATATGTGACTTTGGGTAAATCACTTTGCTTCTGTTTGCCTCGGCTTCTTCACCTGTAAAATGTGGATATTAAAGCACATTCCTCCCAGAGTGGTTGTGGGGATCAAATGAGATAATATTTGTAAGGTACGTTTCATAGTGTCTTGAGCAATGTAAGCACTATATAAATAGTATCTGGCTGTAGCAGCAGCAGCAGCTGCAGTAGTAGTAGTAGTAGTAGTAGTAGTAGTAGTAGTAGTAGTAGTAGTAGTAGTAGTAGTAGTAGTAGTAAACACTAATAGATTAAGGCAATAAAAACTGAGGCATGGGTATAGCATGTCTCAGCAAGTGAGAGATAGAAGCTTGGAACTGAGATCACTTTTTTGGTTGCTTTTATCTCCATTCTTCTTAGCTCAATAAAAAAGGCTACTATTGAAAAGGGGCCATGGAAACTATTTGCTCCCACATCCTGATTCTGCATATAGGAAACAGGTAAATCCTAGAAAGATTAGCTTTAGACATAAATAAGTAATTGTCTTTTGTTCCACTGTTCTGGTCAGACTGGAGTACAGTTTATTAATCAGTAAAGTGTCCAGAGAGGAAGAAAATAGAATAATGAAAATCCTTAAGTCACTGCCTACTGACGTTCACTTGAACAAACTGGGGATGTTTAAGGTGAATAAAAAGAAAAAAAAAGACTCAGAGGATGTGATGTTTTCCTTTTTTTTTAAACAAATATGTTTTATCCAATTACATGTAAAAATAATTTTTAAACATTCATTTAAAAAAATTTCAATATTTCCATTCCTCATTCCTCCCCCCAAGCCCCACCCTTGAAAAGGCAAACAATTTAATACAGATTATAAATGTGCAGTAATGCAAAACATCTTCACATTAGTTCATGTTGCAAAAGAAAACACAGTACAGAAAAACAAAACATACAAAAACCAGACAAAACAGGAAACATTAAGCAATTAAAGGGGGAAAAAGTGCTTCACTCTTCTTTCAGATTCTATCATTTCCTTCTTGGAATTGGATAATATTTTTCATCATAGATCTTTTGGAATTGTCTTAGATTGCTGGACTGATGAGAATAGCTAAGTCATCCACAGTTGATTATCATACAATACTGCAGTTACTGTGTACAATGTACTCCCAATTCTGCTTGCTTCACTTTCAAATGATTAGTGTAACTTTTTCTAGTTTTTTTTTTCCTGAAAGCAGCTGGCTCATAACTTATTATAGTACAATAGTATTCCATTACACTGATATATAACTTGTTCAGCCATTATTCGATTGATGGGCATTCTCCTTAATTTCCAAACTTTTACCACCACAAAAAGAGGTACTATAAATAATTTCTATATATAGCTACTTTCCTTTTCTTTTTTTAGGCCCTTAGTGGTATTACTGGATTTGAGGATATTGAGTTTTGTACCAGCTTGGGCATAGCTACAAATCCAACTGACTGGATTAGTACACAACTCCACTGTATATTGGTGTTCCAGTTTTGCCACGTGTCCTGCAGCATTTGTCATTTTCCTTTTCTGTTATATTAGCCAAGCTGATTGATGTGACGTGGTACCTCAGAATTGTTTAAATTTGAATTTCTCTAATCAATTTTGATTTAGAACTTTTTTTTTTACATAACTCTAAATAGCTATGATTTCTTCAACTGAATACTGCCTTTCGCCATTTATCGATTGAGGAATGACTTCTAATAAATTTGAATCAGTTATGAAGACCTTATAATAGAAATTTGTTATAGAACTTTCTCCCCAGTTTTCTTCTTTCCTTCTAATTTTGTTTATACTGTTTTTGTTTGTGCAAAAACATTTTAAATTTAATTTATTTAAGATTTTCCCTTTCACATCCTGTAAACATTACTGTGTCTTGTTTGGTCATAAATTATTCCCTTATCCATAGATCTGACAGATTAATTATTCAATGCTCCCCTAGTTTGCTTATGAAATCACCCTTTATGTCTAAATCAGAAAACTTTTTGACTTTATCTTGGTATACAGTGTGGATATTTGGTTGTTTATTCCTGGTTTCTGTAAAATTGCTTTCCAGTTTTCCCAACACCTTTTATTAAATGGTGAATTCTTGAACCAAAAGCTTGTGTATTTGTGTTTATCAAAGAGTAGATTAGTGTGGTCATTTATTATTGTGTATTATGTACCTAATCTTCCATTAAATCACCACTTAATTTCTTAGGTAGTACCAGTTTGTTTTAATGAGATTCACTTTGTAATACATTTGGAGACCAGGTACTGCTGGGCCACCTTCCTTCACATTTTTTTTTCTCTGATTCCCTTGATATTTGACGTTTTCTTCTTCAAAATGAATTTTGCTATTATTTTTCTAGCTCTATTAAATTCATCTACACATATGTGAGAGTGTGTATGTATATATGTGTATATGTATGTGCTTGCAGTTTGATTGGTATGACACTGAATAAGTAAATTATCTTAGGTAGAATTTTCCTTGTTATTATATTGGCTTGGCCTAAATGGTGGAGTAGAAACAGGGCTTCCTTTGGGCTCCAGCTCTCACTGCCTCCAATTCATGTAAAAGGTGGCTCTGAACAAACTTTGGAGCTATAGAACCCAGAGAATAACACAGAGAAGCTAACCTCCAGCTGAGGAGACCCTGGTAGGCTGGCCGGGAGCAGCTAGCACAGTGTTCTTGGAGGTGAACCCAGCCCTGCCACCAGAAGGTTATAGCCCCAGGGTAGGCCTGACCAGCTGCTGGCTAGAGGGACTTCAGATCACCAGCAGCTGTGGCAGTTTCCAGAATTATCAAACCACCGATGCTAAGGAGAGAGTGAGAGGTCCGTGCAGTGTGGACTTTGGGATCCAGTAGTTGGGAGTGTGGTCGCAATTTATCCCCTGGAGGGAGAAGCCTCTGAGGCCCTGTGGCCATGAAGCAGCCACACTTCAGCTCCTGGCCTGAAGAGTGTATGGGGACCAAGTGACCAGACTGAGAGGTAATCATTCT
This sequence comes from Petaurus breviceps papuanus, assembly GCF_028583685.1. Taxonomy (NCBI): domain Eukaryota; kingdom Metazoa; phylum Chordata; class Mammalia; order Diprotodontia; family Petauridae; genus Petaurus; species Petaurus breviceps. The sequence continues at coordinate 3,759,189 of NW_027186320.1, forward strand.
TTCTTTAACCTGCTTGGATCTGGATTGTGGTCTAGGATGGAGGTCCCAGGGTGTGTGACCAGCTTGCCAGAGAGTGTGGAGTCTTCAGAGAAGGCACCCAACTAATACTTTTGGCAACTGAGAAAACCCCAGTGTGTGGTATGAAACTTTCCTGTCTGGTAGCAGAGATCTACTGAGCTAAAAAGCCCAAAAGTCAAGTAACTGAGCAGCAGCATGAGTAAAAGAGGGAAGCAAAGCAAACAGAGAAATCCGACATTAGACTCCTATTTTGGGGACAAAAAGAAGCAAAGCATGGAACAGGAGGAAGACAGTGAAGTCAGAACTCTTGCACCAAAACATTCCACGAAAAATATTATCTGGTGACAGGCCATAGAGCAGCTTAAAAACGATTTTGAAACTCAAATAAGAGAAGTACAGGAAAAATTGGGGAGAGAAATGAGAACAATGCAAGAAAATTATGAAATGAGAGTCAACAGCCTGAGTGAGAAAAATACCACCTTAAAAAATAGCCAAACTCAAATGCAAAAAAGGCTCAAAAAGCCAATGAGGAGAAGAATGCCTTAAAAAGCCGAATTTGCCAGATGGAAAAAAAATTCTCAAAAGCTCACTGAAGAGAATCATTCCTTCAGAATTTGATTGGAGCAAATGTAAGCTAGTGACTTTATGAGAAACCAAGATACTATTAAACAGATCTAAACAAATGAAAAAAAAATAGAAAGCAAAGTTAAATATCTCACTGGGAAAACCACTGAACTGGAAAATAGATCCAGGAGAGATAACTTCAAATTATTGGACTATTTGAAAGCCATGATCAGGGAAAGAACCTAGAAATCATCCTCTAAAAAATTGTCAAGGAAAATTGCCTAATGTTTTAGAACCAGAGGGCAAAATCGAGGTTAAAAGAATCCATCAATCACCTCCTGAAAAAGATCCCAAAAAGAAAACTCCTTGCAATATTACAGCCAGGTTCCAGAGTTGCCAGATCAAGGATAAAATACTATAAGCAGCCTGGAAGAAACTATTTGAATATTGTGGAAACCCAATCAGGATAGCACAGGGTCAGGCAGCTTCTACATTGAGGGATTGAAGGGCTTGGAATATGATATTCTAGATGTCAAAGGAGTTGGGAATAAAACAAAAAAAAATTCCTAATCAGCAAAACTAAGTATCATATTTCAGGGGGGAATATGGTTATTCATTGGAATAGAGGACTTTCAAGCATTCTTGATGCAAAAAAGAAAAAAAAAACAGAATTGAATAGAAAATTTGACATCAAAATCCAAGAAGCAAGAGAAGAATGAGAAGGTAAATTGAGAAAAGAAATCATAATGAACTTATCAAAGTTGAACTGTTTACATTCCTACATGGAAAAGTTGTAGTTGTGACTCGTTGAACTTTTCTCAGTATGAGAATAATTGAAGAGAATAGGGGCGGCTAGGTGGAACAGTGAATAGAGCACCAGCCCTGGAGTCAGGAGTATCTGAGTTCAAATCCAGCCTCAGATAATCACACACAAAATTAGCTGTGTGACCTTGGGCAAGTCACTTAACCACAATTGCCCTCTAAAAAGAAAAAGTAAAAACACAAACAAAAAATTAATTGAAGGGAATAGAAATGTGTATACACACATATGTGTCTATATAAGAGGGTATATGGGTGTATGAATACATATGTGAATATAGGTATATTTGTGTACAGGAATACATAGAGGGCAAAGGACCTATTTAATAGGAAGGGATGATACTTAAAAGGTGAAATTAAGAGATGACAGAGGAATATGATGAGAGGAGATAGGGAGAGACAGATTGAGGTAAACTATCTTATCCAGAAGAGGTAAGGGAAAATGGTCACAATGGAGGGGAAGAACAGGAAGTCAAAAAGGAATGGATCAAACTTATTCTCATTGAATTTGGCTTAGTGAGTAAATGACATACAGACTAAATAGGGTATCTCACCCTACAGGAGAGTAGGGGGGAAGGGGATGAGAGGGGGTATGATGGAAGGGAGGGCAGGCTGGGGGAGAGGGAAGCTGGAAGCACTCACTTTTGAAAGGGATAGGATCAAAGTAGAAAATAGAACAAGTGAGAGGTGGTATAGGAGCGAGGGATATATAGTCAGTCTATTACAACATATCTGCTAAGAAATGTTTTGCATAGCTACACATGTACAACCTTTATTGAATTATTTATCTTCCCAATAAGGGTGGGTGACAGGGGAGGAAGGGAATGAATCTGGAATTCAAAGTTTTAAAATCAAATGTTTAATATACATATGTGTATATGTATGTATGTGTGTATATACATATATACTATTATCAGTATTATTTTACATGTAAATGGGAAATAAGATATACAGGCACTGGGTCATAGCCATCCACCATGCCCTGCTGTAAATTTGGAGGGGGTATGGGAGAAAATATGGGAAAGAGCAGATTGGAGGAGGGGACATCCAGTATGATTGCTATTTTGGGGTGGTGGGTAGGAGAAAAAACAGGGAGAAAATTTGTCACTCACAATCTTGCAGAAATGAACAATGCAAACTAGAAGTTAAAGTATTCATATATATATATATATATACATATATATATATATGTGTGTGTGTGTGTGTGTGTGTGTGTGTGTGTGTGTGTATGTGTGTATAATTGATTGGCTTGGCCTACCTTTCAACAGCTCCACCTTGTGAGTTTAAAGACACATGGTTGTTATATTGATTATGTCCTAGTTATGCCATTTATTTTCTGTTCTTAGTTTAATGAGTTTTGGAAATAGAATGACTTGGTGAGTTTCAAAGATTAGTGACAAGAATTCTTGAAAGAGACTTTTTATAGGCTTGTTTGAATTTGGGGTTGATAGCACTGCAATTCCAAAGAGCAATTTGTAGATCTACCCCAGTGGTGAAATAATCTGCCCACCAGGATGTTGTGTCTTGGGAGCATTGAATAGCTGGTTCCATTAGTGATGTTGCAACTGAAAATCAAGTTGGTGGGAGTCGTTGTTGTATAGTAACTGCTTTAAATTTGAACTCATCCTCCTCAGGGACCAAAGTCATTTAAGGGAAAAAAGTTTCACTGATTTGTAGGGGAAGAGGAAGACAATTGTTTACTTTCCTGTTTATTTTATCAGCTAATAGTCAATTTTAAAAATTCATTTGATAACAATTACATATCTGTGATATTGAGGAGATATTATCGGTTAATTTATATTGAGGAGGTACACAGAATGGGAGCTCAACTCTAAAAGCCTCCAGCAATTTTCAAAGTTACACCTAGATCCCCAAAGGTGAGACAAAGCCTTATTTGGAGGTTCTGATTTCCAGCACTATTGCAGTTGAGAAAGTGAACCTCAGAGGCTTTTATGGGTTTCATGTAGGACACAGAATGAGGGATAAATATTGGGGGTATTTGCATTGGTGGGAACTCTTCACAGATTTTTCCCTCTGGCGATTTACTTATTGTATTCCTGAGTTTTGGGGGCCCACAAGGGGAAAAATTGATTAATTCAATTCTTGACAATTTTAATTTTGATTTAATAGATTTCCTTTAAGGAAGCTATCCCTCTAGTTATCAGTATGACTAACATGTTTATAAATTTCCTAAGATGATAGAGAATTGCTATATATGCATTTCTTAAATTTATCTTTAATTTCTGCTATATTTATGGATGTAGGTGCTATCCGTATCTAAAGCTGAATAAAACAAGGATCCTTACTTTAAGTAATATATAATTAAGTGGAAGTGTAGGATTGGTGTCAAGACGTGCATGTTAATGGCAGTAATACAAGGCAGTATATGCCAAGTGCCACATGAGAAACTGAAAGTGCTACAGGGCTTAACAGGAAGAAATCATACCTGCTTTAATAGAATCCAGGAAGAACACATGGAGGAAGTGATAGTTGAAATGGTTCTTGAAGTATAGTTAGGATATAGACAGGCAGAGGTGCAAGGAACATAATTCCAGTTAGATGGAATGATATCAACACAATTATGGAGGCAGAAATTTTAAATAAAAATAAAAATAATTAAAATAAAAAAAACTTCTTTGCAAAGAAGGTAAGTAATCAGTATGGAGTTAAGTCTGGATAGGTAGATAATACTCTCCTAGTGGAATATATTTAATGGTAGCCTAAGGAATCTGACTTAATTTAGAAGACAATGGGGAATCATTAAAAATCTCTGGGTTGGGAAATGAAATTAATTCAGCTCAAATTTATGCAGATTAATCTAACAACAATACATATAATGAGACACACTGGAGGAAGATCTTAAAGGGAGGGAAAAATTAGGAGATGATTTCAAGAGTTCAGGCATTTTACTCCTCTAAAAATGTTACTTGATAATGTTTTCTGTAGCAATATAAATATATTTTTAGTGAACTACCTCCCCCCCTAAATTGCTAAAGACTATATTTAACAAAAGGAAGTATATATTTTAACTCTACATCTGAAGATGCTTTTGTAAGTTGTTATTTTTAATAAGAATGTCTTAATTGTTTTGGTACATTGCAAATATATTTACAGTCCTAAAGTCTCAGAATGTAAGCAGCCTTCTGATAGAAAGAAGTCATCAATCATTTGAGAAAAATGCTTCCAAGTATGAAACGAAAATGAATGTAGTTATTCTAATATGCAAATCTTGTAAGTGTGGAAGTATGTAAATTTCAAAATTCTTATGAGTTATAATTTTTGATAAAATTGTTAAATGTCTTGAAAGTCTGTTATTACACAAATTAGGAACACTTGTCCTTGTGTCTTAGAGATTGAAATTTAATTACTTAAGTGAAAAAGAGAATCAGGGAATTAAATTCTGTAATTTCTTTTTGCAATGAAAATATTTAGCCAAATCAAAACCATTTTATTTAAAAATATTTCAAATTAATGTTATAAATCAAATTATCTTTTTTCAACACTTTACATCTTCACAACCAAAACATTTTAGCACAAAGTATCAAATGCATATGTTTAGGTTCCATCATTTTACAAAGGAATTTCAATTTTCAAAATAGAATTAATTGTTCCTAATAAAATGTACAAACTTTGTAACTTCTGTGAGAACATTAGAGCATAAACTTCTTTTCATGGTATAAAAATTTACAATGATAATTTAATTAGACAAAAAAGGCTTTAGTTATTATTCTTACATGATGGCCTAAGCACCTGTGCAAATATAACAAGGGATGCCTCCAATCAATTAATATATTGCTTGTATCTTACACCCAAGAAACTATTTGAGAGCTGGGCCTTGTTTATGTTTCATTTAATAAGATAAAGTGGTATTCACCTAGTCCATCAGTAGCTTTTTTTGTTGTTGTATACCACCAGTTTATATTTTAAAAATCAAGAATGATTAGGTATAATTTAAAATTGTAATTTTCCTATTAGAAGAAACCTTAGCTATCTAATCTATTTGCTTTTAAGTTTAACAAAAATTTTATTACATCTAAAATCTCACCAAGAAGTATAAGATCCAGTCTCTTTTTGAAGACCACAAAAATTGGGCAATTCACTATCCCTTGCTGATGACCATTCATTAATTTTAATTTTAAATTAAAAATTTAATGGAAAAGTATTTCTTTCTCTCTCCAATGCCACCTTCCCATATTTAAAAAAAATGAAAGTATAAATACTCAAGCAAAACTAATTCCCCAAAATGTATGTCATTTAGTATTTTGAGTCCATCCACTTTCTGTTAGAAGATGGGGTGGCATAAGACCTCTAAATAGTAGCATTTCTTATAAGAGTAAAAAATTAAACTCTTTTGAAAGGAAACTAAAGAGAAAACATAACCTTCCATCATATTTGGTCCTCTTTGTTTGAACCTATTGTTCAGTCTGGGAAATTTTTTTTTAATCCTTATAGATTGTGCTTAGTTTCCACAATTTTGGGTGAGTGGGGTCACACAATAATGGTATGTGATATAAGAAAACCTTTACTTCATTGCAAAGGAAATATAGGATATATCAAAGACTCCAGGGATCACATAAAAATTATGAAAAACACATATCTCATAAACATATATTTTTTTTTAATTCCTCTCCTTCATATCTCATTTTCTCACAGGGTCCTCAGAGTCCACCAGACTCAGGACTACACTTCAATGGGAGCTAATTTGGACTTGGTAGCAGGGCAATATCTTTTCTTTACCATGAATCCTAAAGGGCCAAAATTTTACTTATAAATGCTTTTATCTATCTATCTATCTATCTATCTATCTATCTATCTATCTATCTATCTATCTATCTATCTATCTGCCTATCTATCTATCTGTCTATCTATCTATTCCTTTGCAATTCCTCCTAATTTATGGATTATTTAGGTGATCCTTTTCTTTCTCTAAGAGTCACAGTGCTTAGCAAATCCATTTTTACAAATCTGAAGTTAATATTGATGAAACTACTAAGTTTTGCAATGCCCAAGAAACCCAGACAGAAGACTAGGACATGATATCACATTGAAACCCCTCTTCCTCTAAATAGGAAACAGGGGTTCAGGAAGGCTATAGCACTTAAAGTCTCCCTCTTGAGCCAAATAGATACTATGTGCTTTCTTTTCTTTTTTAATTTGTTTCCTTTTTCTAGGCAAAACATATTTCTGTATTAAAATATCACCAAAAAAAGCAACATAGAATTATACTTAAGCATTTACAGAGTGCATCATTTCTATCCCTGGAGGTGTATAGTATTTTTTTATCAGTTCCTTTTGAATTTCCTTTAATCATTGTACTCATCAGAGTAGAGAAGTCTTTCACAGTCAATCATAATTACAATATCACTATTTCTATGCACAATGATCTTCCAGGTATTTTTAAAATTTTGACTAATTTAATATAGATATTCCATATTTTGTTTTTTTTTGAAACCACTACCCTCATCATTTATCAAAGCAATATAGTGCTTAGTCATAATCATATGTCACAAATTTTTTAGGCATTCTCCAATAGATAAACATACACTCAATTTCAAATTCTTTTGTTTTAATGCAATTGTGGTTAAGAAACTTGCTCAAGGTTACACAGCCAGTTTTTTCTGGGTGTGGTGCAAAGTATCTGAGCCCGGATTCGATCCCCAGGTCATCCTGACACTGGTGCCAGTGCTCTTACTCACTGAGCCTCCTGGCTGCCCCTAAGCGATTGGGGTTAAGTAACTTGCTCAAAATTACACGGGCAGGTTTTTCTGGGTGAATGCTAAGTTTCTGAGCCTGGATTCGATCACCCAGGTCCTCCCGACACTGGGGCTGCTGCTCTTACTCACTGTGTAAACTGGCCACACCAATTTCAAATTCTTTGCCAGCACAAAAAGAACAGTTATAAGTATTTTGGGACACCTAACTGTTTTTATTTTTTTCTTAGAACTCTTTGCAGCAGGGACCTAGTAGTGGTATTGCTGAATCAAAGATTATATACTGTTTTATAGTGTTTTAGGCAAAGAGTCAGGTTGTCCTATTGAATTTTTGGACTAGTTCACAACTCCACTAATAATTTATTATTGTAATTATTTTCCCTTATCCTCCTGGAACATTTGTCTTTTCTTATACGTGTGACGTGTACCTTAAAGTTGTTTTAATTTGCATTTATTTAACCGAGGGATTTAGATAATTTTCATATGACTATAGATAGTTTTTATTTCTTTTTCTGAAAACTTCCTGTTCATATCTTTTATTAATTTATGAATAGAGGAATTATTTTTACTCAGTTCCAGATATATTTTATAAATGGAGTCTTTATCAGAGAAAAGTACCTTTTTAATTTTTGGTTTCATTATTTATGTTACCTTGTGGCAAAATATAGCTTTTCTGCTTATCTATTTTAAGTAGGTTTAATTTTACTTTTCTTTCACCTGAGATCATGATCCCTAATCCTGCTTTTTTCTCCCCACCCCCTTTTTTTTTACTTTAGTAGAAATATAATGCATTCTGTTCCAGTCCTTTTTTAATTTTATTTGCTTTTTGGAGGGAAATTGGTTTGTTATTTACCCAAGCTTACATGGCTAGTTTTTTGTATGGGTGTTAAGTGTCTGAGGCCAGAACCGAACTCGGGTCCTCCTAACTGCAGGGCCAGCGCTTTACTCATTGCGCCACTGTAAGGGTTATGGGATTTAAAGATCGTCCATGCCCAATTAGACTTGCTGACATAGCCAGAAGGGGTATAACAAGAGGAAGTGGAAGCCAAGCTAGAGTTCCTGCGGTGGCTAGCGGTGGCGGTGACGGCAGCAGCAGCAGCAGAGGCAGCGGCAGTGGCAGCAGCGCGAAGCTCTATTTGAGTCGGCCAGAATTTCTGCTAAGGACTCCTGCTGAGGACTAACAGAGGCCGTAGCTGCTGGGAGTGCGCTTCCCAGACGCTGGGTGGTTGCTATGAGTGGGGAGAGGAGGAACTTTGCCTGAGGTAGCCTGTTCTGTTTTAAAGGCTTGAGAATGTGGGTGCTTTCTACTTTATCTACCTGTGACAATGTCATAACTACTCTGATGGCTTTCACTTTCTGGTTTTGGGACTCAGTCTTTGGTATCTTAATAAATTTTCTAGCTTATTCCCCCATATGGCAAGCATGATGTATTTTGTGATGGATAATTATATCAGCATATCTGTAATCACCATAGGCATTGTGAATATGGCATTGCAGATACATTTGGCTACAAGGATGGGATCACAAAATGTCAGGCCTCTATTTGGAAGCAGTGGGGCTTAAGAGGGAGAAATGGCTATTCCAAGATGGGAGGATTTGCCTTATTCCTCTCTAGCCAGAGAATGGGCTAAAAGCACAGGGCCCTGTGAAAACTGGGAACCAAGGCTAAAAGAGGGAGAACCTGGAGATTTGGAAAGATGTTTGAAAGCAATACCCATAGAACCAGGCAAAGAACTGGCAGAAGTGTGCAGGAGAGGCTGGGTGCTGCTAACAAGTTATTGCCTTATGTGTAAAAGTAGGGATAAGCTGTTGAAGGAAAGAGCTCGGATGGCTAGGGAGTCAGCTGGTTTGCCTGAGGATTCTTCTTTCTCACAGCACTCAGAAGAACAAACTGGAGGGACTCATGTGGTGCAGGAGCAAGCTACTGTTCATGTAGCTAAAAGGAAGCAAAAAACTAGCAGAAGAAATGTGCATGCAGCTTTTGTACAGGCTGGGCAGAGTTGCCCTGACAGCTTCGAGGAGAATGTGTGTGAGGAGAATGGAGCAAGGTTAGATGAGGAGTCTTCTAATGTAGAACCTCTCCCCATACGAAGAAGAAGACAGGAGAACCACCGAGGCAAAACAGAGTCCAGGGAGATAATTGAGGATTTCACTCAACAGGAGATCACTGATATATTCAGAAGATTTACCCAAAGAATGGGGGAGTCTTTAGTGTCTTGGATAGTAAGAATCACTGATGAAGGCGCCAGAGGAATAACACTGGACAGTGAGGACTGCTTAAAATTCATAACTATCAGTCAGAATCCTTTTGTACACCAAGCTTTTAGGGATCACCATATGCAAGGAAGTAACAACAAAACTAATCTGCTAGCTTTAGCTGCAGAAGGATGCAAAAAGCAACATCCTACTGAATCTATGTGGCCTAGGGGAGACAGACCCCTGGTACTCACTTAGAGACAGTATGAGAAATCTAAAGGAGGAGGTAATGAAAACTGCTATCCTGATTGGAGATGCAAATGCATATTATGATACGCCCTAGGAGTTCCTCATAGAAATATCATAGTGAAGATGGCTCCTCCTGCATATAAGCACCTAATTCTGACTATTAATTGGAGAAATAGGGCACCCTCTTTCAGAGGTGCTGGATAAGATTTAACAATTAAGCGATATAGGGGAATGGGCAAAAGACAAATTGCCTTGAGAGAGAAGAATAAACAGCCAGAGGATTCAGAGACAAAATAGACCAACTAGAAGGGAACTGTTAACTGCTATATTAAGAGCAGGGCTGGACTTTAGAAGAATAGATGGTATTCCAACTGAAGAGCTGCATAAGCTTTACCAAGAAAAGGTACTTAACATTAGAATGAACAGGGAAGCAGGAACCACCCCTGCAGGTATTTCTGAATCTGAATCTTTGTATCCAAGTTTGCTCCACCTTCAGGGGGTATAGGAGATAGGCCAAGCCATAGCCCAGATAAAAGAAATATGCAGAAGAGATTGCAGAACCCATATAGCTTTAACAATATATTGGAAGAATGGATCAACTACTGTGACTAGAGCACTGCTTGATACTGGGGCTGAGGCCACACTTATCTATGGAAACCCTGATAAGTTTAAACATGGAACTCCTATTACCATCACAGGTCTAGGAGGTGCTGAAATATCAGCCAGACAGGTTAAAATAGCAATGAAAATTGGGCAGTTACCTAAGAAGGAATATAGTGTGGTTGTTGTACCCATTCCTGAATACATCATTGGAATAGATGTATTGAGAGGCATGACTCTGAATTTACCTGAAGGGAGATACCAATTTGCTGTAAGGAAGATAGGAATTAATACACTTTTAGTGGGAAAACTAAAAATGGACCCAATCACTTTACCTGAACCATCTGAATTAATTACTTTAAAACAGTATCGTGTGCCAGGTGGGCAAGATGAAATTAACACTAATATAAAGGAATATGTTGAAGGAGGAGTGTTAGTCCCTACAACCACAAGATGGAATAATACTGTCTGGCCAGTAAGAAAATCAGACGGGACATGGAGAATGACTGTGGATTATAGATAGCTGAATAAGGTGACTCATTCTTTGTATGCTGCTGTTCCAGATACCATCACCTTAATAGAAAGGATCTAGTCATCTGATGGGACTTGGTATGCAGTTATTGACTTGGCAAATGCCTTCTTTACCATCCCAATAGACTCTAAACAATGGGACCAATTTGCTTTCACTTGGCAGGGTAGACAATAAACTTTCACCCACTTGCCACAAGGGTACATACATAGCCCCAGTATTTGTCACAGGATTGTGGCTGAACAGTTGGATGAATAAAAGTTACCTGGTATACAGCTTACCCACTACATTGATGATACTATGATACAGGGAAAAATGCAAAAGAAGTGGAAAGGAGTTTGACCCTTCTAATTGAGCATATGAAAAGTAAAGGGTGGGAAAGTAACCCTGCAAATGTTCAAGGACCAGCTCAAAATGTGAAATTTTTGGGTATACAATGGAACAAGGGGCTACGGGAGATTCTTCCTCAAGCCCGACAAAAGATTCAGGATTTTCCTACCCCTACCAATAAGAAGGTGGCCCAAAAGTTCATAGGATGGTTTGGATACTGGAGGCACCACATTCCACATTTGGGACAGATTTTAAAGCCTTTATATAGAGTCACACGGAAGAAATATGAATTCAATTGGGGACTTGAGCAGAGTAAAGCTTTTGAAGAAGCCAAGGCTGCCATACAATTGGCCCTAGATTTGTGGCCCATGCAAAATGGTCCAGTGGAATTGCAAGTTACTGTACAAGATGATTATGCAAACTGGAGCTTATGGCAAAAACAAAAAAGCCAAAATGTACCTTTGGGGTTTTGGTGTAGGACACTCCCTTCATCTGGAGTCTAGTATACACCTTTTGAAAAGCAGTTGTTAGCTGCATATTGGACTTTGGTGGAGACTGAACAACTGACTCTGGGCCATGGAGTGATACTAAGACCTGGAATCCCTATTATGACCTGGATAATGAGCACCCCAGCTTCTCACAGAATTGGACATGCCCAAGAGGCTAGCATAATCAAATGGAAGTGTTATATTCAAAATATAAATTTTGTCAAAAAGAGGAGTCTCTGCTCTACATGAAATCTGTAGCAAACATAGAAATTGAGAGAAATGACATACCCCTTGAGCCAAAGCATCAGTTGGTTCAGTCCACTGTAAAATGGAAAGAGGGATATGATGTATTAACTGAGGAACAAAAGAGACATGCATGGTTTACTAATGGGACGGCAAAATATTTGGGCCAAAAAAGACATTGGAAAGCAGTGGCCTATAACCCATATACTAGAAGTACTTTGGAAAGTACTGGGATAGGTGCGAGTAGCCAATATGCTGAACTTATGGCAGTATATCAAGCCATCAAAATAGAACGAGGACAGTGTCATATTTTCACTGATTCATGGGCGGTAGCTAATGGGTTAGCTACATGGATGCCCATGTGGAAAAATGAAAATTGGGAAATTCATGGAAAACAAGTCTGGGGCAAAGAATTATGGGAAGATATCTGGAACATGTCTTTGGTCACTGACTTGTCAGTTTTTCATGTAGATGCTCACGTGGCCCCCACCACACCAGAATGTGTGTACAATGCTCATGCTGATCGACTGGCAAAGATTGCTACTGAATATATTGTCCCTACTTTGACAACAACTGATGATCCGGTATTAGCAAAATGGGTCCACCAAAGAGCAGGCCATTTGGGGGTCCAGGCTACAAACCAGTGGGCACAAGATCGAGGTATTAGTATCTCTCATTCATTGTTAAAACAGATAGCAGAAGAATGTCATATATGTCAATTGGAAAAGGAGTGAACTGTTCCTCGCGGAGTAACTGGAGAGATAGCAAGAGGAAAAGTCCCAGCCCAAATCTGGCAAATAGATCATATTGCTCCACTACCACTGGAGAAAGGATGCAGATTTATATGTACTTGTGTTGACACCTATTCAGGTGTACTAGTAGCTTGTCCTTATAAGAAAACAACCCAGAAAAACACTTGTAAAACTCTAGATCTCATAAGTCTATATTATGGAACCCCAATGCAGATTCAAAGTGACAATGGGTCACATTTCAAAGGCAATGAAATGAAGAAGTATTGTATACTAAACAATATAGAATGGATATATCATATTCCATATTATCCAGAAGCATCTGGGTTAACTGAAGGAATGAATGGATTACTGAAAGGACAGTTGAGGAAGTTAAGTTCCAATAATTCATATCAACATTAGAAGGATAATTTGTTCATGGCTTTGCATAATTTGAATAATATATCATTGGGAGGAAGTACACCTCTAGTCAGAATTATGACCCCCAATCTGCAAATTAGAAAACAACAAACACCTAAGATCCCAAATATTGAGTATTGGACCTTGAGGCCAGACGTCCCAGCACCGTACCCAGGACCACCTGGCTCAGTGGGTTATGATTTACATTGTTTAGAGGACTTTTGGTTGGACAGAAAAGAAATAAGAAAAATCTCCACTGGGATATGCATAAGAATCCCTAAAAATTACTTTGGACAGATTTTACCCAAATCAGGATTAGCAGCTCAAGGAATACATGTATTGGCTGGAGTAATAGATTCTAATTATCAAGGAGACATTGTTCTGTAACATTGCATAATTTAGGTGAAGGGCCCATACAGATTCACAAAAATGATAGGATAGTTCAAGTGATTATCGTTCCTTGTAAACCAATACCACTTGTAAAAACTGACCCTCCTTCCAAAATAACTCTCACAGGAACTGAAGGATTGGGTTCTATTGATAGAATAAAATCAGGAGCTAAAGTATGGGTAAAACGGAAGCCAGATGATGTTCCAAAGGCTGCAGAGATTATAGCATATGGGAGGGATAACACTGTAACTATTGTTTATTCTGGAGAAAATGATTACAAAATTGTACCCTTAACTCATTTATTCTACCGTGAATAAGGCTACAATAATCTGGTTATTGTCTCTTTCCTTCTTCTTGATTTTTTTGTCTGTTCACCTTGTTTGCTAGATTTGTTTCCACAGGCTTGGTACCCTCCATCTGTAGATGCCTGATAGCTTAAGCTGGATGTCACCCCCTGTCTGCAACTGTGATGTGTCACCCTTGGACCTGGCATCAAGCATCTTAAGAACTGACCTCTCAAATAGGACCCCTTAGGACAGGGGCAGCTCTACATCTGATTTCAGCAGCAAGTAGCCATGGAAGAAGAGACCTTCACCCTTTACCACAAGATTTTGGGGACCCATTTGTTTGGCGTGGGGGGAATGATGGGGAGCTTGTGCTCAAGCCCCACCCTAAAATATGGTTTTCTGTGTTTATTGTGTGCTATTCTTGTTATATTGTTGTGAAATTTTGTTGACACCAGTTACTCGTACTGTATTTTTGCCAAGTAAGGGACATGAAAGATCTTGGGGCCGAATGTAAGGGTTATGGGATTTAAAGATCTTCCATGCCCCATTGGACTTGCTGACATAGCTGGAAGGGGAGGAGCAAGAGGAAGTGGAAGCCAAGCTAGAGTTCCTGCGGTGGCTAGTGGTGGCGGCTACGGTGGCAGCAGCAGCAGAGGCAGCGGCGGCGGCAGCAGCGCGAAGCCCTTTTTGAGTCAGTCAGAATTTCTGCTAAGGACTCCTGCTGAGGACTGCCAGTGGCCTGAGCTGCTGGGAGCGCACTTCCCGGATGCTGGGTGGTTGCTGTGAGTGGGGAGAGGGGGACATTTGCCTGAGGTAGCCTGTTCTGTTTTAAAGGCTTGAGAATGTGGGTGCTTTCTACTTTATCTACCTGTGCCAATGTCATAACTACTCTGATGGCTTTCACTTTCTGGTTTTTGGACTCAGTCTTTTGATATCTTAATAAATTTTCTAGCTTATTCCCCCATATAGCAAGCATGATGTATTTTGTGATGGATAATTATATCAGCAAATCTGTAATCTCCATAGGCATTTGTGAATATGGCATTGCTGATACAGCCACCTAGCTACCCCTACTAGTTCTTTATTTTAACTCTGTATGTGTCTTTCTATTTCAAGTGTGTCTCTTCTAAACAACATGCATAATTTGATTCTGATTTTTAGTCCATTCTGCTCTTCACTTTCTATTTATGGACAATCTCACCCCATTCACATTCAGTTATATTTACTAACTGTTTATCCCCTATTTATTTGTTTTCTCTTTATTTCTGTTTATCCTTCTCTCTTTTTATCCCATTCCTCCTCAAAAGTCTCTGTTGCTTGTTACCATTCCTCTTTTAATCTGCCCTTCCCTTTTATCATCCTGCTCCATTTGTCTTATCCCCTTCTATTCCCATTTCCTGATATAATATTATTCCCTCTTTAAATCACTTTTGATGAGAACAAAATTCAAGCACTGCCCTTCATCCCACCCCCCAAATTTCTCCTCCAGTAAAAAAAAAGAAAAGCTTTTCCTTGCATGCTTATTCCATGTCAGAAAAATTTCCCCATTCAAACTTTTCCTTTAATCTCCCTTTGAATTCTTCCTCTTCAAGTATTTGTTTTTAATTTAGAGATCATTCAATATAATTGCCTCACACCCATGCCCTTGATCTATATAAATCATTTTAATGGTACTGCTGAAGATAAAGTTCTCAAGATTCACGTTATCATCTCCCCAGATAGGAATGTAAACATTTGAATTTTACTGAATTCTTTATGATTACTCTTTCATATTTTATTTTTTTATTCTTTTATTGAGTCTTTTTTTTAATGTCAAAATTTCTATTCATCTCTAATGTTTTCATTAGAAATGCTTAACAGTTCTCTCTTTTGTTACACATGAATTTGCCATCAGAACAATTAGACTTAGTTTTGCTAGGTAGGTTATTCTTGCCTTTAACCCTAGCTCCTTAGCTTTCTCAAATATATTCAAAATCTTTTGCTCCTTTTAAATTGCTAAATCTTGTGTGATCTTGACTGTGGTTCCATATTAATTTGTGGTGACTTTTAATTATTTTTTAATTTTAATAGTATTTCTCCCAACTACATGTTTTTATTTTTTAATTTCTTATAAAAATTTTAATAAAATTTCATATTTTAAAGAATTCAGACTAATGGGAAGAATCACATGAAAGAAGAAACAAAACAAAGTGATCACAACAATAAAAAAGAGAGCACATATTATGCTTAGATTTATATTCAGAATCCATAGTTTTTTCTCTGCATATTGACAGCATTTTCCATCATGAGTATTTTGGAATTGTCATAGATCCTCACATTCCTGAAAAGAGCCAAATCTATAAAAGTTTGTGTTCACAAAATGTCGTTGTTACTATGTACAATGTTCCTTTGTTTCTATTCACTTCACTCAGCATCAGTTCATATAAAACTTTCTAACTTTTTCTAAAGTCTGCTTGCTCATCATTTTTTTTCCATGTCTTTTTTTGGTAGTTGGAAATGTTTATGTTTCAATCAACAAAGTGTTAAAAGGCCTATAATTTAACCATATATCTCAGTTTAATATTGTTATTATATTGGAAGTTCTTGAGCTTAACCGTAAAACGCCAAATTCTTTTCCTAGTTATGCTTCAAAAGATAATCTGGGTTGTTCACTAATGTGGTAGTGGGAGTTTGCTTTATGAATGACTTTATCTAGCTTTAATTTGAGTTAATCCACTCTGAGAAACAGCTCCATAATATTAGTGAGTCCAATCACACTTGTCAATCAGCTGTTACCAATACCCTCAGCAAGTATTCATTGATCATTTATTATGTATCAGGAATTGTCCAATGAGAGCTACAATGAATTATAAGTTTTTTCTCATTGCTCATGGAGCTTATGATATAATTACAAGAAAAAAATACCAATGAAACTGTTCCAATAAAATTTAAGTGGGTGGGGCTGATAAATAAGTTTGTTAAGACTTTAGACACTTTAAGTGTATTCTGTAATAATCACTAAACACTTCAAAAAAGGAGCAGGAATCTCTCCTGCTCTCTCTTCATCTCAGTTGTATACCCCTCCAGTATACCTAGAATATTACGTCTCCACTAACCAAATTTTGTTCTGAATGTGAATACCTCTCTTTTTCAAAGCCACTGTGCTAAATTTAAGTGTCTAGAGATTATAAAAGAAATGGTTTGGGAAAATTAGCCTCTACTATCTGTTTACTTAAGTAATAGACTAGCTTATGTACAATGAAATAGTTATTTGTAAGACTGTGTGAAGAATTGAACTGCCACCCTAGGCAAATACTAACCCATGAATAAATGGCCAAAATGAAAGAGGTGAATTTTCTTTTCTTTCTTTTATATATACATTTGTTTTGAAAACTTTGAGTTCCAGGTTTTCCCTTCTTCCCTTCACACCCACCCCCACTGGGATGATAAGCAATTCAATACAGGTTGTACATGTGTAGTTACACAAAACATTTCCATCATAGGAATATTGTGAAAGAATAACTGTATTTCCCTCCATACTATCCCCTCCACTTATTCTGTTTTCTCCTTTGACCATCTCCTTTATCAAAAGTGCTTTCTTCTAACTACCCTATTCCCCAATCTACCCTTAATTCTATCATCCCCCTGGCTTATCCCCTTTCCCCCTTTTTTTCCTGTAGGGTAAGATACCAAACTTAGTGTGTATGTTATTCTCTCCTTAAGATAAATTCAATGAGATTAAGGTTGTCCCATCCCCTTTTAACTTCCTGCTCTTCTGCTCCATTATAAAGGTTTGCTTTTGCCTTTTTAATATTATATAATTTACCCTAATCAATCTCTTCCTTTCTCCATCTCCCAATATATTTCTCTCTTACATCTTAATTTTATTTTTTAGATATCATCCCTTTACATTCAACGTATTATGTGCCCACTGTCTATGTGTACATGTACATACATGTGCATACCCTCCCAATTTATTTTATTTTAAGGCATTCTTCTCATTGGATTTTTGGGCCTCTTTTACCATTTGAGTTAGTCTATTTTTAAGGTGTTATTTTCTTCAGGCTGTTGACTTGCTTTTCTTGATTTTGTTGCATCATTCTCATTTCTCTTCTGAATTTTTCCTACACTTCTCTTACTTAGTTTTCAAAATCCTTCTTGAGCTCCTCCATGGCCTGCAATCAGTTCTTATTTTTCTTGGGAGCTTTTCATACAAGAGTTCTGACATTGTTGTCTTCCTCCTATTAAATGCTTTAATCCTTTTTGTCCCTGAAAAAGGAATCTATGATAGAGTTCTGTTTCCTCTGCTTGCTTATGTTGCCAATCAATTACTTGACTTTTGAACTCTTTGCCATGGTGGAAATCTACTTTCAGAATAGAGAGACTTTTGTCCCAAATCATTGGGTTTTCACAGCTGCCTAAGGAAGTTGTAGGGCACCTTGTCTACAACTCCCACAGGCTTTGGCATCTGGCTGCACACCCTAGGACCTCTACCCAGCACCAAGATTGAGATCAAAGCATTTCAAAGCAAGAGTGATTAACCTCTAAATGGTAGCTTCGTACCCCTACAATCTGCAGTCCAGGAGCTCCTGAGGAAGCCATTCCACTGTACCTTCACACCTCTGTTGCTTCTTCAATGGGGGTAGGGGTCAGACCACTCTCTTCAGTCCACCCCTGTTCCAACAGAGTTCCACAATGATCTTTTATTTTGTCTTTGGTTTTTATGTGTTCGTAAATCTGGAAATCGCCACAGCTACAGGTGCTTTACTCTCATGGACTCTGCTCAGGCTGTTGCTTGTCAGGGCCAACCTGGGGCCAAAACTGCATGGCTCACGGAGGGCTGTGCTCAGCATCCAACTTGGTGGGATAGACCCATTCTGCTGGGATGCCTTCAGTGGGAGATTTGTTTCTCTCTGTCACTTTGTGGGTTCTGTAGCTCTAAAATTTGTTAGGTCATTTTTTACATGTATTGGAGGAGGTTGAAGCCAGAGCTGCTGGGGAAGTATTGTTTCTACAACACCATTTTGGCTCTGTCGCTCCTCCCCCCCTCCAAGAGGTATGCTCATCATTTCTTATAGCACAATAGGATTTTGTTTCATTCATATATCAAGACTTGTTCAGCCATTCCCAAATTGACAGGCATCCCCTCAATTTCCAAATCTTTGCCATCACAATAAGAGCTGCTATAAATATTTTTGCAAATGTAGGTTCTTTTGTTTCTTTTTTTTTCTGTTCTGTTTGGAATCCAGACTTAGAAAGGGGTATGCACAGTGTTATACTCCTTTGTGCATAGTTCCAAATTGCTCTTCAGAATGGGTGGATAAGTTCACAACTCCACAAACCATGCATTAGAGTTTAAATTTTCCCAACCTTCTGCATCATTTACCTTTTTCCTGTTTTGTCATGTTAGCCATTCTGATAGGTATTAGGTGGTCCATTAAAGATGTTTTAATTTTCCTTTCTCTAATCAATAGTAACTTAGATTATTTTTTCATGATTATAGATAGCTTTAATTTTTTCATTTGAAAAATGCTTATTCACGTCATTTGTCAAATATATGTGAAGACAATTTTTAGCATTCGTTTTATGATTTTTTAATTCCAATTTTTTCTCCTTCCCTCTCCTCAATTCTTCCTAAAATGGTAAAAAAATTTATATAGGTTTTATATAGGTAAATCATTTCCATATTAGTCACAGTGAAAGAAGAAACATATCAAAAGAAAAAAATCAATAAAGTAAGTGAAAAATATATGCTTTTTTTGTGTTCAGAGTGCACAATTTCTTTACCTGGATGTGGAAAGCATTTTCCATCATGAGTGCTTTGTACTTATCTTGGATACTTGTGTTGCTGAGAAGAGCTTATTCTTGGTTGATCATCTAACAATGTTGCTGACATTGTATACAATGCTTTCATGCTTCTGCTCATTACACTTTACCTCAGTTCATACAAGTCTTTCCAGGTTTTACTGAAAATTATCTGTTCATAACTTCTAATTGCACAATAGTATTGTACATTCAATATTTTGCTGTGATGATGTGGCTTCATATTATTCAAAAAATTTCTTTCTGACTATTGGAGCATTTTCTCTCTGACCTGAGAGCTATGGAATTTTGCTATACTTTTCCTAGAAGTTTTCATTTGTGATTTCTTTGAAGAGGTTATCATTAGATTCTTTTCATTTCTACATTACTTTCTCTATCTAAGATATTAGTAAAGATTTTCTGTGTAAATTCTTGAAATATTATTTCTAGGCACTTTTTTGTACGTAACTTTCAGGTAGTCTGATATATCTTTTTTTTCCATTTTTTTTCTTTTATTCAAGTCTTCTTGTAAAAAAAATAAGTAATATTTTATGTAATTGCAACCATATAACCTGTATCTGGTTGCTTGCTATCTAAGAGATGTGTGAGGGGAGAGAGGGAAGGACAAAATTTAGAATTCAAAACTTTAAACAAAAATGTTAAAGAAATTGAAAATGATAATTTGTTGAATAAACATATGAATGTTCTTATGAAGTCCTTTCTTTTTCTTTATTTTTAAATAATAGATAATTTCTTTTTAATTATAACATAATCACTTTCATTTTCATACTATCATTTGGTGTTTTACATGTCTGCTGACTCACCCTTCTTTTCTTTTATTTTTAAAATGTATTTATTTTTAGTTTTCAACATTAATTTCCACAAGATTTCAGGTTAAAATTTTTTTCTCTCTCCCTGTCTTTCCCCTACCTCCCCACACCAAAATAGCAAACCTACTGCATACCCTTTCCCCAATCTTATCTCTGTTATATTATCCCCCTTCACCCTCTGTAATGGGAATGTAAATTTTTAAGATCTTCCCTGCCCTAGGCTAAAGTGCACCTGGAGCCTGGGGTAGGAAGCTTTTTTTTCAGTAGATACTTTTTGATTTGCCAGTGGGTCCAAAAGGTTGTTACATTCTCTGAGCCAGGAGAAGGCTATATAAGCCCTGATGTGTAGCTTTGTTTTTTGGGCTCACTTTGAGAAGTGTTCTGTGATTTGATCTGGATTATGGGAAGATGTTCTTGAGAGTCCCCCCTCAGCTTTGAAAAACCCAGATATTGAAACCCAGATGTTGATTTGGTAGGGATGTAATGGTTGGACAGTTTGGAAGCTCTCTACTTGATCTGTTTCTTTCTTGATAATTCTGTCTGTATATTCTGAAGTTCGGGGTGCTGACCTTTTCCCCCTGAACTAGGTAAACGATACATATGTTTGACTGATTAAAGTAAGCTTGTTAACCCATTTTGAGTTGCTTTCCTTTATCAAAGCAGATACAAGAACCTGTGTTGGCAGAAACCCTGGGGATGCTGGGGTGCTTGCTGCTACACCCTCCTAAGTTTCTCGTAGGGCAAGATGGGTTTCTATACCGTAACACTGGTATATCTTATTTCCCCGTTGCATGTTAAAAACAAACAAAAAAAAAGCATTACTTTTTAAAACTTTTCGTTCTAAATTTTCTTCCCTTCTTGCCTCCTCTCCTACCTTTACAATATAGATTGTACATGTGTAGTTGCCAACATTATTTCCATAGCAGTTTTATTGTGAGTGACTAACGTCATTTCACTTCATCCTATCATACCCCCAATTAAATTATTTTCTCCTCTGACACTATCCCTTTTCAAAAATGTTTGCTTCTAACTATCCTCTCCCTGAGTCTGCCCTCCCTTTTATCCTCCCCCTCTAATCCCCCACCCCCCTTTTTCCTGTAGGGTGAGATACCCTATTGAGTGTGTATGTAATTCCCTTCTTAGGCCAAATTCAATAAGAATTAGGTTGTCCCATTCCCTTTCGCCTTCCTATTCTTCTCTTCCTTTGTAACAGTTTTCTCTTGCTTCTTTTATATGAGATAATTTACCCTAATCTACCTCTCCCTTTCTAATTCTCCCAATAATCCCTCTCTCACCTCTTAATTTTATTTATTAAGGAATCATCCCTTCCTATTTAACTCATCCTGTGCCCTCTGTCTATGTATAAATTAACAGGCAAATTACCACACTCACATATATATTCCTTTATATTCATACATCCTCATATAAATACATATAGGTATGCATACATATATACATGTATAAATATATATGTTTATGTACGTGCATATATATGTGTACATATATATATATTCCCTTCAACTATCTTCATATTGACAAAAGTCTTTTGAGTTAAAATTATTGTTTTTCCATGGAGGAATGTAAATAGTTCAAATTTAATAAGTTCCTTATGATTTGTTTTTCCATTTTGCCTTCTCCTCCTTCTCTTACTTCTTGTATTTAAAGTAAAGTTTTATGTTCAGCTCTGTTTTTTTCATCAAGAATGCCTGAAAGTGGGGGGTGGCTAGTTGGCACAGTCAATAGAGCACTGGCCCTGAAGTCAGGAGGACCTGAGTTCAAATCCGGCCTCAGACAAAAACTAGCTGTGTGGCCATGGGCAAGTCACTTAATCCCAATTGCCCCACCTTTCCCCTCCATAAAAAACAAAAGAATACATAAAAATGAATGCCTGAAAATCCTCTATTTCATTGAATGACCATATTTTCCCCTGTAGCATTATACTCAATTTTTTTGGTAGGTGATTTTTGGTTTTAGCCCTAGCTCCTTGGACCTCCAGAATATCATACTCCAAGCCCTTAGATCCCTTACCTTAGAAACTGCTAGGTTTTGTGTTATCCTGATTGTGTTTCCACAATACTCAAATTGTTTCTTACTGATTGCTTGCAGTATTTTCTCCATGACCTGGGAACTCTTTAATTTCTAATTTTCCTACTGGTTCTAGAATATAGGGTAGTTTTCCTTGATTATTTCTTGAAAGATGGTGTCTAAGCTCTTTTTTAATCATGGCTTTCAGGTAGTCCAATAATTTATAAACTATCTCTCCTGTATCTATTTTCAAGGTCAGTGGTTTTTCCAATGAGATATTTAACATTGCCTTCTATTTTTTTTTTCATTTTTTTGGATCTGTTTTATAGTATCTTGATTTCTCGGAAAGTCATTATCTTCCATTTGCTTCAATCTAATTTTGAAGGAATTATTCTCTTCAGTGACTTTTTGAAATTTGCTTTCCATCTGGCAAATTTGGCATTCTAAAGCATTCTCCTCATTGGCTTTTTGGGCCTCTTTTATCACTTGAGTTGGTCTATTTTTAAAGGTGTTATTTTCTTCAGTGTATTTTTGGGTCTCCTTTAGCAGGCTGTAGAGTTGCTTTTCATGATTTTCTTCTATCATTCTCATTTCTCTTCCCAATTTTCCCTCAATTCTCTAACTTGATTTTTTTTGCCATTTTTTTGAAGGGCAATTGGGGTTAAGTGACTTGCCCAAGGTCACTTGGCTAGTTTTTCTCTAAGGCCATATTTGAACTCAGGTCCTCCTGACTCCAGGACTGATTTTTATTCACTGTGCCACTTAGCTGACTCCTCTTACTTGATTTTCAAAATCTTTCTTGAGCTCCTCTATGGCTTGTAACTAGTCTATATTTTTCTTGGAGGCTTTTGATGCAGGGGTCCTGACTTTAATGTCTTCCTCCTGCTCTGTCCCTTGATCCTTTCTGAACCTGGAAAAGCATCCCATTGTATGTTTGGGCTTCCATTGCTTGCCTATATCAGCAGCCAATTACTTGACTTTTGAGCTCTTTGCAACAATAGAACTCTGCTTCCAGAATGGAGAGAGCTATGTCCCAAATTGCTGGGGTTTTTACAACTGCCAGTACTATTGGATGGTTGCCCTTTCTGCAGCCCACAGAAATTTTGGCTCACTGGTCACACACCCCAGGACCACCACCTGTAATGGGAATGTAAATTTTTAAGATCTCCCCTGCCTCTAGGCTAAAGTACACCTGGAGCCTGGGTGGGAGGCTTGTTTTTCAGTAGATACTTCTTGATTGGCCAGTGAGTCAATAAGGTTGTTACATTCTCTGAGCCAGGAAAAGGCTATATAAGCCCTGATGTGTAGCTTTGTTTTGAGGCTCACTTTGAGAAGTGTTCTGTGATTTGATCTGTATTCTGGGAAGCCGTTTTTGAGAGCCCCATGTCTTTGAAAAACCCAGATGTTGATTTGTTATGGATGTAATGTTTGGACAGTTTGGAAACTGTCTACTTGATCTGTTTCTCTCTCTTGATAATTCTGTCTGTGTATTCTGAAGTTTGGGGTGCTGACCTTTTTTCCCCTGAACTAGGTAAACGATACATATTTGACTGATTAAAGTAAGCTTGTTAACCCATTTTGAGTTGCTTTCCTTTATCAAAGCTTACCGCTACACCACTCAAGACTGCGATCCAGATCTAACCAGGTCAAAGCAAGTGTGGTTACCCCCTGAATGGTTGCTTCGCCCCCTTCAATCTGCAGCCCAGGAGCTCTGGAAGCAGTCACATGGCAGTGGCTGCAGGCAACGTGCCTCCTCTCCTTCTCGCTCTGGGGGTAGCACCTGGACTCTACTCTTCTTTCCTTTCCTTGACCAACCAAGTTCCACAATGACCTTTTATTTTGTCTTTGGTATTTATGGATTGAGAAGTCTGGAAACCTCTATAGCTGCTGGCAATTTACTCTTGTAAAGTCTGCTCTAACCGCAGCTTGTCACGGTCTCCCTGGTACTAAAGCCATGGCTTAGGTGGCATTTCCCTTGGCTCCCAACATGCTGTGAAAGACACTTCCTGCTGTCCCTCCAGGCTTCCTTCATGGGGAAATGTGTTTCTCTGTCACTTTGTGGGTTCTGTAGCTGTAAACTTTGTTTAGAGTCTTTTTTTACATGTATAGGAGGAGCCAGAGCTGCGTGGAAGACCTATTTCTACTCTGCCATTTAGGCTCTGTCTCCCTAGTCTGATATATCTTATATTATCTCTCCTTGATCTTTTTTTTTTTCAGGTCAGTTAATTTTCTGATGATATATTTCCCATTTTCCTCTATTTTTTTCATTCTTTTGATTTGGTTCAATTTTTTTCTTGATGACTCATGGAGCCATTATCTTACTTTTTCCACTTTTAATTGTTAAGTAATTATTTTCCTCCATTAGCTTTTGTACTGATTTTCCTATCGTTTTGACTAATTCTGCTTTAAACAATTTATTTCTTGTATAAATCTTTTCATTGTATTTTTGTCCCTCTTTTACCATTAGGCCAATGCCATTTTCCAAGTATTGTTTTTTTTTCAATATTTTGTACCTCTTTTCACAATCTGTTAATTCTCCTTCATGATTTTCTTGCATCACATTAATTTCTTTTCTCAAAAGATCTGATTAGTGATCATGAAGGAGAATTATGTATCTATAGAGGGGCTATCGCCTATCTGCCATGAAATCATTGAATGATTATTATTTAAAAGACATATTAGACTCAATTCTTAGTGACCTAGATTCCCCGAAAGAGGTACAAAGGGTCAAAATGATTGAAAACGGAATTTTGTTCAATTTAATGGAGAAAAATTCATAACAATTGGAGTTTTCTCAACATTTAGTGGTCATTGGGGCAAAGCCAAGATGATTGATTAAAGGAATCCACATAACTTAATTCTCTCAACATTGTTATCCAAACAATTTTAAAATAACTCCTCAAATCAAATTTTACAGTAGTGAAGGCAAGAAAAGGTCAGAGTGAGACATTTTTACCCCGGACTAACACAGCTGAAAGTTTGGCATAAGAATTCTATAATACCCAGGTGAAAGAAGGCCCAGAACATGGCAGTTGTACCAGCCATGGGCCTGCGAGGTGGTTGTGCTAGCAATAGCAGCAGCAATATTGGGAATTCTCAGGGTAGAGATGGTAAATTGGTAGGATGATTAGTAAGAAAGTGATTACAGGGGACCTTTTACTTTCACTGGGTATGGAGGAGAGAAACTGTAAGCTGGGCACTGAATTGACTAAAGATAGGAAGTTTAGATTGAATTAGCTTCAAAGGAGGAGAGTTATGGTAGTAGAAGGAAGTGGCAGTGGGAAGCAGAGTACTACAGTTTCTCTTTCCATACAGGACCCACTATGTGACAGGAATACAAGTGAAATTACAAAAAATACTGGAAATATGGACAGGATTGTCATATTATTGGGATGGAGTCAGATCTCAGTGAAAGCTACAAAATTACATTTGCTATAAGTGACATTCTTAGCCTTTTCTAAATAGTTAGAAATTGTCCCTTTAAGATTTTATCAGAAATTCCTTATAAATTCACTGATGTGATTTGAGTATTTAACTTCTTCTAATCTTTGAAATTTGGTTGACTGACTCTACAGTTACATCTCTACCATCTCTACCATTTCCCATAATTTCTTAAATATCACCTATTGTGCTTAGTAGTCACATCTTCAAGTCTTTCCAGGTGCTCAGATTCCAGTTTATTAAGACAAATAATTTCAATTCATGGTGAAGAACTTTGTCTTCTTTTACTCTTGTGAACTAGAAAAAAAATTGCTTCAATTGGACAGGCAGGAACTAATTGGAAGAGAGGTTAAGAAAAAAAAGAAGAATATGACAAATGGAAGTACCTTAAGAAATGACTATATTAGAGAGAGGAGCCAAGATGGTGAAATAGCAAAAGGAAATTCTATGAGCTCTGGCCACAACCTCTAATGCCTATAAAATATGACTCTAAACAAATTTTAGAGCTACAGAGTCTACAATGTGACAGAGAGAAACAAATCTCCTGCTGAAGCCAGCCTGACAGGCTAATTGAAAGGGTCTATCACACAAGACTGGGAGGCATGCAGAGTCCTGACTGGCCCTGAACTGTGGCCCAGAATGACCAGTGCAGACTTCAGGAGACTGAATCACAGGTAGTTGTCGTGGTTTCCAGACTTCTCAACCAATTAACACCTAAGAGAAAGTAAAAGGTCAATGGGGAACTCTTTTACGACTGTGTAATAGAAGAGCATGGTTTGGCCCCTATCCCTGGGAAAAGAGGTGGCAGAGGCTTGGCAGCTGCTGCTGCTTTCACATTGCTGCCTCAGGAGCTCCAGGCCTGTAGATCATAGGGGGACCAAGTGATCATTCAGAAGGTAATCACTCTTGCTTTTACCTGCTTGGATATAGATCATGGTTTTGGGTGGTCCTGGGGTGTGTGACCTGTGTGTCAGAGCCTGCAGTGGCTGCAGATAGGGTGCCCTCCTCAGACCTCTGAGAACATTTCTGAAAACCACAGTGATATGGAAAACCCTGCTCTGGAAGAAAGTTCTACCATGGCAAAGAGCTCAAAAGTCAAGTAATTGACTGGCAAGATGAACAAGCAGAGAAAGTAGATTGCTTTTTTGGGGACAGAAAGGATCTAAACATGGAACCAGAAGAAATCAACAAAGGCAAAATTTCTGAATTGGAAGCTCCCAAGGAAAATATGAATATGTTGCAGGGCATGAAGGAGCTCAATCCAGATATTGAACATCAAGTAACAGAAGTGGAGGAAAAATTTGGAAGAGGAATGAGAGTGATGCAAGAAAATCATGAAAATAAAGTCAACAGCCTGCTAAAGGAGACCCAAAAACACACTGAAGAAAATAACACCTTAAAAATAGACTTGGGGCAGCCAGGTGGCTCAGTGAGTAAGACCATCGGCCCCAGAGTTGGGATGACCTGGGATCGAATCTGGGCTCTGATACTTAGCACCATGCCCAGAAATAACTGGCCGTGTAACCTTGCGTAAGTTACTTGACCCCAATTGCTTAAAAAAAAAAATAGACTAACTTAAATAGCAAAAAAAAGGCCCAAAAAGGCAATGAGGAGAATGCCTTAAAAAGCTGAATTTCAGCCCAGATGGAAAAGGAATTTCCAAAACTTACTCAAGAGAATAATTCCTTCAAAATTAGATTGGAGTAAAAGGAAGCTAATGACTTTATGAGCAATCAAGATATTATAAAGCAGATCCAAACAAATGGAAAAATAGAAGAAAAAAACATCTCATAAGAAAAACCACAGACTTTGAAAATATACCCAGGAGAAATAATTTAAAAATTATTGGACTACCTGAAAGCCATCATCAAAAAATAAAAAAAGAGCCTAGAAATCATCCTTCAAGTATATCTCAGGGAAAATTGCCCTGATATTGTAGAACCAGAAGGCAAAATAGAAGGTGAAAGAATTCACTGATCACCTCTTGAAAAAAGATTCCAAAAAGAAGCCACCTAGGATTATCATAGCCAAATGCCATAGTTACCAGGTCAAGGAGAAAATATTACCAACAGCCATGAGGAAACAATTTGAGTATTGTGGAAACACAATAAAAAAAAATATGATCTAGCAGCTTCTACATTAAGAGATCAAAAGACTTGGCTTATAATATTTTGGAGGTCAAAGGAGCAAGGACTAAAACCAAGAATCACCTACCCAGCAAGATTGAGTATAATCCTTTGGGGAAAATATGGTCATTCAGTGAAATAGAGGACTTTCAAGCATTCTTGATGAAAAAATCAGAACTGAACAAAAAATTTGACCTTCAAATACGAGAAAAAAGAGAATCATGAGAAGATAAAAAGGAAAAAAAATCATAAGCAACTTATTATCATTGAACTCTTTACATTCCTACATGGAGAAATCATGATTGTAACTCATGAGACTTTGCTCATTATGTGGATAATTGAAGGGAACATATATGTAAACATATACATATATGTATACATGGGAAGTTATATGTGTATATAAATACATATGTGAGTTTGTATATATATACGTGTGTGTATATGTATATATGTGTGTGAGTATGTACACATAGACAGAGGGCTAAATATCAGTTGAATAAGAAGGGATATCTAAAAAAATACATTTAAGAAGTGAAAGAGGAATATCATGAGAGAAGGAAAAGGGAGAGATAGATTAGTGTACATTATCTTTAAAAACAGATAAGCAAAACCTTTTACAATGGAGGGTAAATAAAGGAAGATGAAAGGCAATGGCTCAACCTTGTTCTCATAGATTTTGGCTTAATGAGGTGTAATGGGAATGTAAATTTTGAAGATCTTCCCTGCCCCTAGGCTAAAATGCACCTGGAGGCTGGGGTGGGTGGCTTGTTTTTCAGTAGATACTTTTTGATTGGCTAGTGGGTCCAGAAGTTTGTTACATTCTCCGAGCCAGGAGAAGGCTATATAAACCCTAATTTGAGGTTTTGTTTTCAGACTCACTTTAAGAAGTGTTCTGTTATTTGATCAGATGAGACACTGGGAAGCCATTGTTGAGAGCTCCCCCCCCCAGCTTTAAAAAACCCAGACATTGATTTGGTATGGATGTAATGGTTTGACATTTTGGAAACCTGTCTACTTGATCTGTTTCTCTCTCTTGATAATTCTGTCTGTATACTCTGAAGTTCGGGGTGCTGACCTTTTTCCCCTGAATTAGGTAAATGATATATATTTGACTGATTAAATTAATCTTGTTAACCCATTTTTGAGTTGTTTCGTTTATCAAAGCAGATCCAAGAACCTGTGTTGGCAGTCACCCTCGGGATGCTGGGGTGCTTGCTAACACAGGAGGGAAGAGCATACATATTTATTTAGGTATCTCACCTTACAGGAAAGTAGGCGGGGAGGGGATAAGAGTGGCGATGATAGAAGGGAGGGGAGATTGGGGGAGGGGGTAGTTAGGACCACACACTTTTGAAAGGGATAGGGTCAAAGTAGAAAAAAAACAAGGGGGTGGGTTATTATGGAGGGAAGTATAGTTAGTCTTTGACAATATATCTACTCTGGAAATATTTTGTGTAACTATATATGTACAACTTATATTTCATTGCTTTTCTTCCCAGTTTGGATGTGTGAGGAGGGAAGAAGGGGAAGAATCTGGAAATCAAGTTTATAAAAGAAATGTCACAAAAAAAAAGTTTTTTTCCATGCAACTGGGAAATAAGAAATATAGGCACTTGGGGGTAGAAATCCAACTTGCCCTATTAGAAAATAAGAGGGGGCATGTTTGAGTATATAAGAGAAAGCAGATTGGGGAAGTGAATTCAGTAGGCTTGCTACTTTGGTTGGGCAAAGGGAAAAGATGGAAAGGAAATTTAACTCAAATCTTGTGAAAATGAATGTTGAAAACAAAAATTAGCAAAAAAAAAAATACAGAATAAATTATCTTGAAGATACCAAAGCAAAAAAAAAAAAGGAAATGGAGAATTACTTTCTGTATCTGTCTGAATAAACATTCATTTATAATAACAAACAAAGACAAAATAAAATAAGAAATGGCTATATTTTGCATGCAAGGGAGACTATCTAGAAAGGGTGGTCAGAGAAGTAAAAGAAAAAGTATGTGAATGAAGTGCTCTGTAATTCAAGGAAGAAAGAAATTTTAAAGAATAATGAAATGCACAAGGTCATTCTCACTGGATTGAAAAGTATGTGTTAAATAGTTGTGTATGAGATAATGGGAATGGTATGAGAGAATGAGATTTTGAAGGGCTTTAAATGTTTAAATGTCAGAGTTTGCATTTGATTTTGAAAGAGAGAGGGAGTCAAGGGAATTTATTGATTAGAGGGTTGACATGGATGGAACTGAACTTTAAAAAAATCACTTTAAGAGGTTATTGTTGACTATCAATAAAGAAATTTCAGGAATAATAGGGATAAGATTCATGATATATTGGATACTTAATTAGGATTAATATCAAACTTATTTCAATGCTTGGAAGACATATGGATTCATTGATATAGGTCTTTTCTACAAGAATGAGGATTGTAATACCTTTATAACTTGCCTCATTGAGAGTGACTGCCTGTTATATTAAGTCAAAATTTTATTTCTCTTTTATCAGTCTGAGTTTATACTTAAAGTAGATAACGACTGATAAAAAATGTACTGAGTTCATTCCACAATTTTCTCTCACGACCCTATTAATTTGTTACCATGTAGAAGAACTGTTGTTCTTCAGAATAGCCTTTTTGAAGCCCAGGACACCTACCTAAAAAAAAAAAAAAACAAGCCAAAAGAAATAAACAAACAAAAAAGGAGAAATTTGAGCTTAAAAATTTCCTTCTTTGGGGCTCATTTCATAGAGCCTTTTTGTGGTCTGTTACATGAGCACTATTAGATTAGTTCTAGTTTTGCATTACATAATCTCTGATGCTTTTTGGTTCTCTTGGCATGATGATTAATTTGATTGTTGTTCACAAGACATAATTCAATTTTGAAAAGATACAACATTGTTTGGATTTGTTATAACAGAACACATATAGGTTAAGAATGAAGAAGCAAGAAACTTCTTACAAGTTAGCCATGTCTAGTCAATAAATATAAATTATTTCTCTCTTGGATTTTTAGAAGGCCCTAGCAGGTGTCCTTCATTGGATATGTATCTCTTTGTGGAAGAAACCCACATTCCTGTAGCAGCAATCCCTTACTAAATGTGGTACCTCCTACTTGCCAGTCTACAACCAAAAGATATGAACTACAATATTAAATATATTCATAAGGTCTTGGTTTATTTTATTTATCCTTACAAAAATTCAAATGTTAGTATGGCATGTATCTTATAAAGTATTATGACAAGTTATTTTCCTATATCTATAACCTCATTCGGATGACTTACAATACTCCATGAATTCAGACCATTTTAATAGATAAATATGAAAAGAATTTGTGATTTCATCAGTATTAAATTTCCTGAACAATGACGATCATAACCTTACTGTGATTTAATAGATAAATTCAATGGAGTCAATTGAGTCACACAGAAGCTAATTTATTTTCCTGCGATTGTAAAACTAGCAAGAACCAGTGGTTGGCTTTCAACACAACTCTTCTTGAATCCAGGGCCAACACTCTATGGACTACATCATGTTACCTCTAATATTGGTTGCATATTTTGTTACATAGCACATAAATGTCAAAATGTAAGAATCACTATTAGTCTTACCAGCTGAAAAAGTATGACAAGGTGCTGGCTACTTGAGAGCAGGTAATGTTCTTTGTCTGTCTTTGTTTCCATAATACTTATAATTGCCTTGCATCTAATAATTACTTAATAAATTCTTGCTGACTTGACTTGCATCTTAGGAAAAAAAACACAAAAATACCCCAAAATATGTAATTCAGTGGTCAAAATAAATAGTGCTGTTATGCATTCAATTTATTTGTTGGGCTGTTGATGATTTATTGGCTTTTTGTCTAGGACTGGTGAGCAATTCCTGAGAAATTCTAGTGACTGAGAATTTATTCAAAATTATGTTATAATAAAACTATGTTATCTAAAAGTATGCAATATTTAATGAAATAAAATATAGTACAGACAAATTTGGTAAACCTTCAGTTAGCAAAAAGTTTAAGAGGTCATTAGATAGACTAACTTTAAAGAAAATATTTTCAGTGAATCATTTGATCAGAAGACAAATTGCAGTGGCTAGAGAATATAATGAGAGAAGAGAGAGTGGAAATACTGAGTTTACACAACCCCAATGTTATTTACACATGGTAAGTGGCACAATGGACAGTACACAATAATATTACAAGTATAAGATGAGAGAAAATGGATAAAAGATTGGGGTTTGGGACATCAGTGTTTGAGGGCTTTGATATGTGTCAACAAGGTAGCATCAAAAAATAGTAAATGTGGCTTTAGGTAGCATTAGTACTAGGACATTTTCCAAAATATAGAAAGTGCTTATCTTGCTATACTCGGCATTGGTCAATAAATAAATAGAGACTATGTGTTGATCAGAGGCTACCTTTTAGGAAAATCAGTGAGACACTGAAGCAAGCAAAGTTTAGGGTAATCATAAAGGTTTTAAACCATGCCATACATCATCAGAGCATTTTTGTCTAATTGCCTGGAGAAGGGATGATTCAGAACATATACTATAGTTGTCTTTGAGTAGAAAGATTGTTATTCAGAAAAAAAAGGGTTTCTTAGCTAGCTTCAGATGGAAGAGCTAGGAACCATGAGAAGATAATGTAGATCCAAATTTTGACCTGATATAAAGCACTGCATTTTAATATAGATTCCCCAAAGTGGAATGGCCTCCCTCAGGAGATAGATTCTATTACTGAACCTGTTCGAGTGGAAACTGGATGGTCATAAAGAAGATGTTTTAGAACAGATATTTGTTCAAGTGAGGCTTGGGTAAGGTAATCTGCATGTTCCCTGTTGACTTTTCAGTTGTGTTACTATAGTTCATTCTGTTCCATTAGCAAAAATGAAATATTACTTCGGGACTGTATATCATACTGAAATTCTGAGTGCTAGATGTGGTGTTACAACTAGATCCAAGAAGCAATGAAACTTATTACCTCTATGACCAGGAAGAAGTCACGTTATTTATTTTTCTGTTTAAAAAAATCTGGCTTATTTGGTATGAAACTTTGTAGAATTGTTCACATTATTGTACATGAAGATCTATTTACTTAATTTAGACATTTAATCCTATCCGAATGCAATTTTATATGTATTTAATTAGTAAAGGATAAATACAAGATGCTTTTTTGTCAAGTAATTGTAAATTCTATAGAAAATTAATAAGTACATACATTCTTCTGGATAGAAGATATTGTGGTTCTTTCAAGAAAGGTCATATTTTTCCCACTGTATTCTGTCACATTAAGATCGTCATGTTTCCCAAAGTTTCACTCATGTCATTCCTCTATTAGATAATGGAAAAAAGTGAGATCCAGTTTCTAGCTTGCTAGAATAAAATACTTCCTATTTTTGATGAAGGGGTCAAGGTGGGGGTGAGGAACCATTTGTTTACTAGGTCACAGACAGCAAAGTATCCCCTGGTTTGAAAACTATAATGGACAAGCAACTAAGTCATTATTTGACAATATGGGAAATGATTCATTTGCTATGCTCACATTACAGTGCAACAAATTAAGAGGACCTTCTCCCTCTTAATGATATGTGTCAATTGTGACAATAATTAGTTTATAGTTTACACTGTAATATTTTACAGTATAATATAATCCAAGAGACAATGTTTGGGGTCCTTTGATAAAGGTTGACAAGTTCAAAATGCATCATCTCTTCATTTAGTTTAACTTCTATGGAATCAACAAGGGTAATTTCATTAAGCAGATCCTTTAAATTCATTTCAATACTGATCATTGGTGAAGTTGTTATTGGGAAAATTCAGCCCCACTTTCTACCCCTTTACCTACTCCAGCTTACCCAAAACTGTCCAGATTCCTCATGAAGGAGGGAGGTTCTACTCAGAAATTGGTCTCTGATATGCTTTATCTTCCCAGAAACAGAAGCTGTGGAGCACTTGAGATAGACTGCACTCTGTGAATTTCAGTTTGGAACTGGATGAGGAGCTGAGAGCTGCCTACTTTTGAATCCAGGTGACAGTTGGGTAGATACAGCCAGGAGTTGGGACCATGGTCTTCCAAGGAACCGTGGAATCTGAGAGCCAGCCTCAAGTCAAGATGAAAAGACCTCCTCTTAGGTAGTTAATGCTGACTGAGAAGATCATGATTTACTGTGACCTAGGGATGGAGAACTTTAATCTTTAGTTTTTTGTCCCTTAAGGAGACTTGCTCCTTAAGGATTATTGAGTTAAGTACTTACTGAATGATATCTTTTGTTTAAAACTATATGACCACTTTGGTGAAAACTACGTGGCCACTTTAGTGATAAGTTGTTCTAACATTGTGAATGCTGTACTTTGGCTTCTGTGAATATTTTGCTTTAATTTATTGTAGATTAAATAGATAGTTCATTATACTATGTAATTAAAATCTTAAAACTGTTCAAAGCAGCAGTCCTCTGGAAAGCTGTTCATGCTTGGCTTTATACCTTGGCCTGGCAGCTACTTTTTTCCTCCATTGTCTCAAGATATGCAACACTGTCCTAGTTCTTCCCTTATCCTTTTGTGTGTGTGTGGGGGGGTATTGGAGTTGGGTGACTTTCCCAGGTCACTCACCTGGGGAGTATCTGAGACTGGATTTGAACTCAGGTCCTCCTGCCTCTGGGGCTGGTGCTCAGTCTACTGTGCCACTGAATTGCCCCTTCCCTTATCTTTCTAAGCACTTCTTTGTCTCTTTTGCTAGCTCTTCATTCACCTTCTGATCTCTCAACTTAAAGGATATATCTTTTATTATTTTACGTCCTCTTGCTGCAATCTCTTCTTTGGCAATCTCATTGCCACCTCCATATAACTCTAGAGTCCTATACTACATGTGTTCTTCATCCTAATACCATATACTCACTTACTTATAAGACATCTCTGCCTTGATAAACCTCTAGTCTCTCAATCTCTATATGTCCAGAACTAAGTTTATCTTACTCCCTAAACCTGTTTCTTCTTCTGATTTCACTATTTCTGTCTATAGTACCTCAGGGAGCTAGGTGGTGCAGTGGATGGAGTGCCAAGCCCTGAGTTAGGATGACCTGAGTTTGGAATCTCAGAGAGTTGCTATCTGTGTGACCCTGAGTAAGTCACTTAAATTTGTTTGTCTCAATATCCTCATCTGTAAAATGAGCTCAAGAAGGAAATGGTAAACCAGTATTTTTGGCAAGAAAACCCTGTATGGAGTCATAGAGGGACAGCTAAGACTAATCCACTAAACAGCAATATAAATCTGCAGTACCACCATTTATCCTGTCACCCAACTATCACCAAAACATTGTATTTATGTTAGACTCTTCCACCTCTCACACCATATCTGTTAACAATCAATTTTTATCACTGTCCCCTCCCCATTTCTCAAATATGTCCTTACCCATCATAGTCTCATTATTACCATTATAGTATAAGGTTTCATGCTGGGACTACTTAAATATATTTCTTATAGGTCTTCCCAACTCTAGTCTCTATGTACATCCCTTTAATTCACTCTGTTCTCTTGTTTGGTGACCCTCTTTGTGACCACCAATTTAGGACAACTGTCATCCATACTTCACCTTACTCAAGAATAGACTCCTTCTCCATCTACTTACCTCCCTTCTTTGAATTGTGGATAAACATTTGCCCTTGCCCTTTCAACTGTGGATAAACATTTGTCCTTGTCTTCTCCTATAAATTTTGTTTTCCTTATTAGAAAATGAACTGCTTGAGGGTAGAGTAGGGACTTTGTTGTGTACTTCTATTTGTATCCCTAATAAGTAACACAAAGTTTGGCACACCATAAACACTTAATAAATATTCTATTTTTTTTTTCTTTCTACCTATCTATCATTTATCTAGAAGTATGTTTAATTCACCATATTAACTTTGCCATGTTTTCCTTAACTCCAAATTAGGAAATTGTTAAAATACTCTTTTGGTGTCTTTTAAAACATATATTATCAGTGCATCATACTAAAAAAATCAATATGTTGTGATTGCATGCTCACATGTCCATGGATTTAGATTGGGAAAGAACCCCAGAGTCCATTTAGTCCAGCTACTTCACAGTACAGATGAGGAAACTAAGTTCCTGAGAGATTAGTGATGGTAAAAATGTCACAGGTGGCATAAAACAGGTTTTTTTTTTTGTTTTTAACCCTTAAATCAAGTCTTAATATACTTTAAGATTTAAGCCTTAATCTTCATATCTGAAATTTAAAACAAGGTTCTCCGCCTCCAAACCCACTCTTCTTTCCACAATACTATCTTGCCTTTCTGCTGTATGGATAGTTCAAAGGAGAATATGACTCAATCTCACCATAAAGAATTCAGTCAATTTTATTCATTGTTTTTAATGTAGTATTTGGAATATTGTGTATGGTTCAGTAAATGCTTTACCTTCATTTTCAGTTCATAAAAAAGCAATAGTGAACATTTTTTATGAGGAGACTAGTATTCTAGGCTATTTAAATCCAGCTGATCTTGAAAAGTTGAAAATTTAAACTGGACCTGAAGGAATCCAGGTTAGGAACAAGGTAGTTGGCTAGTTTGTTAGGGGATTTGGGCTTTGGCAAAAATGTGCTAAAACTGATTCTCATTTAATTCTTATTCTCATTGAATTATACATAAAATCAGGGATGTGAGAGTACACCCTGTAACCTACCTTTTTAGCCAAAATGTTTCAAATTTTGGTTTAGAACTTATGAAAAAACAAGAAATCTTGTTATTTTCTTCTTGACCCGAGTACATTCCTTCACCTACTTTCATTTTTTTGTTCTTAAAAGATTCTCGGTGGCTCAGCAAGTAAGAGCACCAGCTCCAGTGTTGAGATGACCTGGAGATCGAATCCCAGGCTCAGAGACTTAGCACCACACCCAGAAATAACTGGCTGTGTAACCTTGAGCAAGTTAATTAACCCAGATTGCTAAAAAAAAAATTCTCAACAACTTTTTCCATTTCTTCTCTACAATTAATAATCTCCACCTGTTATCTAGACATTACTTTTTAAGTATTCTTTGAATATTTTATTTGTATCTTCAATTGTCTGTAGAATATAACATTTATATGTACCACTAACAATTCAACTAAATTTTAAAATGTCTAATCTGAGGTCACATTCTCAGATATTTTTATTTTTCATTATTTTTATGTAATTGTTATTGTAATGTTTATTATTTTTTATGTAATCATGAAAGACACTTTTTTACTTGATTTGAAATACTTAGGATAACCTTTAGCTTTTTAGAACTTTAGAATTTTAATCATTCTATATGACATATAGTATGTCACATATAGTATATCATAATAGTGAAAAATAATACTTATCAAGCAATAGCTTCTTTAATAACCCTAACATATAATAATTTAGCATTTCTTTGAATACTATCCATAAAGAGCAACTCATTATTTCCCCTGAGTAGCCTATTTTATTAAAGATGAGTATGTTAGAAACTTCTTCCCTATATTGATTATAAAATAAGCCTTTTCATAACTTTTATTCCTAGTGTATGATTTAAAAATTTTAAGTTCCAAAAGAGTAACTGTCAAGGATCAGCTGATTTGGAATGAACTGCAGGAAGATCACAGAGACTACCCATCTTGTATTTGTATCTTAAAATATTTTAGCAATCTATATCTTTCTCTTTAATAAGCATAAAATTGCAACTCCTTATGGAGTCCCCAAAACATTACTTCATTATTAGGAAGACTTCCTCTTCAAAAGTCAGTTTTACTTTCACAAAATCTGAGAAACCATTCTGTTCTGAGTTAAAAATGGACATTGAGGAATTCTTCCATAGAGAGGAGATAGAGAAAAACAGATAGGCAAGAACAAGTAGCAGAAAAAAAAATCTGAATGCTAAGGTAGGAAGATATGGGTTCAGAAGGTAATTGTATGCCATGGCTATATGAACCTGAGCAAGTACCTAATCTCTTCCAATCCCATGTAGCTTTTGAAAGCCATGAGGTTGGAGGAGTGTCCTCACAAAGCAGTAGTATCTGAGGCCTAGTTCAAAACACATTGCTACCTGACATTTAAATTCCTCCCATTGTTAAATACTAAGGTTGTACAAATCTAATGGCATTTCTAGTTTTTTTTCCTTTTTTTGTTTTCCTTTGAGTCAATCAGGATTAAATGATTTGCCGAGCATCATGCAGTTAGTAGGTGTGCATGTCTAAGGCCAAATTTGAACACAGGTCCCCCTGACTCCAGGGCTGGTGCTCTATCCACTAGGTCACTTTGCTGTCCTCCAGTTTTTCAAACAGAAAGAAAGTAGCAGAGTAATAATATAGAAATTATGAAAATTTAATTTAATTTAATTTCACAGGAAAAAAAAAACACTCTTCCCATACAACCTTCTAGATTTACAGCTTCTATGTAATGTCAGGGGAGATCTTTATCCTGAGGCCCAAAATGTAGGGATATAGATTATCTGTGTGAATTCATTCTTCAATGACTAATATACTCCCATACCTTCATATACTGTACATCCCATTAATTCTAAACCCTTAGCATCACTATGAAAACTCCACTGACCCCCAGTGTCTGCTTTCTTATTCCTGTTTCTGTCAATCCAACCTCATGTAATGACAAGCAAACTAGTACTAAGCCCCTTGTTTCATTTGAGCCTTGTCCATGATTATATCACATCTTTGTTAAGAAACAGAACTTGTGAAACCTAAAGTGAGAGGGACTTGCCAAAGACAGGAACAGAAAGTAAGAGGTGAGCAGAACAGGGAAGAGCTAGTTACTATATAAAAGCATAAGCACAAGCTGGGAGAGAGCAGAACTGAGAAGGTAACACTCCTGGTGGCTGGCACTCCTGTTTGTGTTGATTTGTGTTTGTAATACTTTATATAGAATCCCTGGTACTTTACTGGAAGCCATGAAAGAGAATTATCTTGTTGTCCGTTTACAGAAGTAATAGAGGAGGGTTTCAAAGGTCCTGCGACTATTCTGATGATTTGTGTTGAGTTCTGAGACCTTGTTTGTGGGTCTGTGTGGATTTCTCAGACCTTTTTTGGGGGTCTTCATTGATATCAAGGGAAGATGGTGAATTGATGATGGTGTGGACAATGTGTATGAATATTGTTTTCAGTCTGTTAAACTTTGTCTTCCCAGAAACAGAAACCTTGAAGGATTTGAGGTGGACTGGACGCTGTGAATTTCAATATGAAATGGGAACTGGATAAGGAACTGGATGAGGAATTGGATGATGAGCTGCAAAAGGAATTGTACAAGGATCTGAGAGCTGCCTGCCTGTTAATCCAGGTGATGGTTGGGTAGATTTAGGCAGGAACCGGACCCATGGAATCTGGGAGACAGCCTAGTGCCAAGATGAAAAGACCTCTTCTTGGGCACTTAATGCTGACTGAGAAGATCATGATTTACTATGGCCTAGGGGTGGGAGAACTTTGTGCTTTGTACCTTGTACCCCTTTATGATGATTGAGTTAAGCATGATTGGAAACTAATATCCAATCAAGAAGAAAGAAGATTTTTTGATGACAGAGATATTAAGACTAGAGGTGGAAAAAAACGTTGACCTTTGTACTTTGTGTCCCTTAAGGAGGATCACTCCTTAAGGATGATTGACTTAAGTACTTACTGCATGTAAGGCTTGCTCCTTAAGGGTGAGTGAGTTAAGGATTTACTGAATGATATCTTTTGTTTAAAACTATGTGGCCACTTTAGTGATCACTGTGGATGCTCTTCTTTGGTTTCTGGAATATTTTGCCTTAGTCTATGGTTGAATAAATAGAGATGTCACTATACTATGTGATCAGAACCTTAAAATTATTCACAGCAACAGTCCTATGGAGAGCTGCGGGTGCTTGGCTTTACACAACAACAATGTTACTCTCTCTTTAAAGCTATCCATATCTTTCAAAGTGCTCTTAGTAATATCTGTTCCACAGTTTACAAATTTGCTTGCATCTTAAAGGTGTTTTTTTCCCTCTCCCTTCTGTATTCTTGTACTCACTTAAAGGCATTGCCCTCTCAATGACAGAGTCTTCCCCCTGCCCTCATTTCCAGAACTGATTATACCTTTCCTTATACTCCATGACTAAGGGGGTCAAAGTGTGTGGGATTGGGGAGTGGGAAGGTGGTGGGCAGGGTGGATTTGGGAAAGGGGTTAGAATTTTCATTCCAAGCTCTTGTACATTCAGTAAGAGCTTTCCTTTCAGTTTCATTCAATCCATATTTACCACCCAATAAAGATTCTAGTAGTTGTTACCTATTAACCTCCTGGATGATCTCTTTACCCAACAAGTTGACAGTCTTTCCTCCTCAAGACATGCCTTCAACCTAGGAGAATTTTACATATATGTTATTGAAGAGGGTACCCATAAAGAGGGTTAGGGTTGCTCTGGAGACCCCAAAATACCAACATGCTGAGTCCTGACAAATCCATAAAGAGGGTTTGGGTTGCTCTGGACACTTCAAAATACCAACACTCCAGGTCCTGTTGAATGAATTCTATTCAAGTCTTTTCAGCCAAAGAAAAGTAAAGTTTACTAAAAGTTCACTTGTATTAGACACAGAGCAAGTCTGTGCTAAGTCATTCTATGGCAATCTCACTATTCTATGATGCTCTTACAAAAACGGAGACAAGATGGGGTCTTATATACAGAAGGTTATGGGAGGAATCTAGGGGTAGTCTAGAGGAGGAGTTTGGGGAGGGTCTTCAGGAGGAGTTAATGAGGTCAATGATTGATTAAGGGTGGGAAGTTGCTGGAGGCTACCTGGAGACTACAGACAATGGTGGACTAGGCCAGTTCAAGGGTAGATTGATATTTTGATAGGCTCAAAGGTGGGAAGTCTAGTAACAGAGGAATGCCAAACAGAGGTTTGGGCCCACAATGAAAGGCTAATTGCCTCATGCAAATGCCTCATCAAATGAGATTATATAATAAAAGTTCAAGGGGTGGGGGGTGGTTCCCAGAGCCTGTACCTCAAAGACTCAAGGAGAGCTATAGTGGGTTCTCAGAGCCCATATCTCATCATTATTTATATTCCTTCACAACTCTATCCACTCAATTCCTCAAATTACTCATTTCCCATGAACTTCTCTTCCACCTCACCATAGGGAGACAGAGATGGTCATAATCTTGATCTTGCTATCACCCAAATTTATTACACTTCCATATTCAAGATTTCTTTAATTCCTTTTTATGATCACAATCTCTTTTCATTCTATCTTTCCCTCTGCTTTGCAATGCCAAATTGTGTTCTTTGGACTCACCAAGCTCTCCCATATATTCATCCCTCAGTTCTTCGCTAGTCCAACATTCCTACACTTTCATATATTGACCTTTTTCCCCATATGACTCCTTAAATGAACCAGTTCACCTCTATTCTTTTTTTTGGATCTGTTTTCTCCTTATTCTATCATTAATTTTGCTCTTTCAAGTGTAAGTCTTGGAGCACTTCAACTCTTTCTTGCCTTTACTGCTGTCCTTTTGTTTCTGAACTAAGCTGTAGAAAATCATGAAACTGTTCAGTTCCCTTATATTTATGTCAAATAATCCCAGCTGGACCCTCATTTAGCAAGGAAATCTTAAGTCTCCATAGTTGATTTATTCTTCTACTATCTATAGCACCTTTATTTATTTATTTTTTTAATGTCATCCCTCTCTGCAATCCTTTTAACTGAGAACCCTAACATAACTCACAGGATAAACCAGGGATTTTTGACAAGAGGCTCCTCTTCTACCCTCTTCTTCCTTTCTCAAAATACACATGGCCTCTGTCACTCTCTCCTCCTTCAGCCATGTCATATAAAGGAGTTCTTCTCCATGCCAAAGCAAGCCCCTCTATATGCACAAATGATCTCTTCCCATACAGTCTTCTTCAGTAGATTGAAATTTCTATTATCCCCATTTTCACTTATCTTGACTGTTTCCCTACCTTTAGTAGATATCCCCATGCCTCCATCATCCAAAAAAAGATCCATCTATCCCTACTAGTTATCATCTCATATCTCTCCTACCACTTCTGGCTGAAGAACTTGAGAAGTTCATCTATAATAAGTAAAATTACTTTCACTCCTCTCACTCTCTTCAATGTCTCATCCTATCATTTAACTAAAAATTTCTGATGATTGCCAAATCAAATGTTCCTTCCTCAGTCCTCCTTCTTCTTTTTGTGATCTTTGACATTATCAATCACCCTCTTTGCTTTGATACACTCTTCTCTCTAGAGGTTTGTGACTACATTTTCTAATTCTCTTTCCATCTGTCTGGTTCCTCCATCTTTGTCTCTTTTACTGAAACTTCATCCACGTCACTGATCTTAACTATGATTATTCCATGGGCTTTCTCCTGGACCCTCTTCTCTTCTCTCTCTATACTATTTCACTTGGATATGTCATTAGTCTCCTGAAAACTAGTTTCTCTGTATAAACAATTCTCAAGCTACTTATCTAGCCCTAACCTCTCTGTTCTCTGCCAGATGTGAATCAATCAATTGAACGTTGGTCACCTTGAACTGGATATCTGTAGACACCTTGATCTCAGAATATCCAAAATTTAACTTTATCTTTCTTACAAGCCATCCTGCTCTTCCTAAATTTCCTATCTTATCATATCCCTGTCCACAGTACCTTCATCTTATTAGGCACCCAAACTCAATAGCTAGGTGTCATAACTAACTCCTTACTTCTCATCTCCCATATACAATCATTTGTGAACGTCTGCCTTTTCTACATTTTTAATCTCTCTCATATTCTCTTAGATACTGATATCACCATGGTGCAGACCCTTAAGGCTTCATGTTAGCACTATTAGACAGTCCTAGCTTCCTCCAAGTCCCAGCTAAAATCCCACCTTATAGGAGATGCCTTTCTTTATCTTCCTTAATTCCCCTTAAGAAAGAAATATCTTTTCTCATATGCATGTATGTGTGTCTTTGTACATGCATATTTTATATATGTGATATCACATATAATATATATATTATATGTATGTGTTTCCATGTTGTTTTCTATTTTAGTCTGTGAATGTCTTCTGAGGAGTGATTTTTATTGTTGTTGTTTGAATCTCTATCCCTTAGCACAATGTCTGATACACAGTAGACATAAAGAAAACTTAGAATGAACTAGCTGAGTTCAAAGAGAGGAAGCCATGCCTAAGATTTAAAAAAAAAGTCTACTTTAGTCCCAGGGAGGGAGCCA
Source organism: Petaurus breviceps papuanus (assembly GCF_028583685.1). Lineage (NCBI taxonomy): Eukaryota > Metazoa > Chordata > Mammalia > Diprotodontia > Petauridae > Petaurus > Petaurus breviceps. Next base: position 3,802,142 of record NW_027186320.1, read on the forward strand.
CGGTAGCCTACTCCTTCAGGATTGTCAGGTGGAATAGCTGACTCTCGGCTATTCACATGTAAAGGAGAAATTATACCCCTATGTCATTTAACAGGTCTCTTCTATGTTAATTTTTTAAATTTAATTTTGGCTCTTATGCAAAAGATTGTAAGGAGCCCTTACTGTAAAAGGAGGATTATCTTACATTATTAATGCATCATTTTCTCTGATTTGAAAACCCTATAATCCAGTCTACAAAATGGGGAAAGATAATATTGATCAACTTGGAGAGGATCACAGTCATGAAATTAATTCATTTCCACAGTTGTTAAGTGCTTTTTTTTCAGCCTTATAATAGCAAATATTGCTTTTGAAAAATGAAGTTAAAAGGATTCTGTTTCTCTATGTCATACTTCCAATTCATTTAGGCAGGGTGAAATTCAGGTAAGTTACATTTTTCACATGCCTACAAATGCCATTTTTGAATGCTGCTTATCATTCTTTCAAATTAAAGCACTTGAAAACAAAAAAAATAGTCAAGGCATTTGATGGATTTAAATTACTCTGAAGTGTATATAATGATTCAAAGTTATTGGAGGGTTTCAAATTTTATGGGCACTGCAGTATGGAATTTAAAGCACTTCAATAATTTTAAATTACTCTGCACTGCACAAAGCAATTTAAATTTATTGGAAGTAAAATTTGGAAGTGATCACAATTCTGGGCATCAATGCACATACTAGTTGAGAATTACTAGAGCACTTTAAATTTTTATAAGCACTTCATTTAAAGGTGATCAGGACTTTGGCCTGGGATGATGGAGAGTCATTTCAAACTGTTGGAACCCTTCCAATTTCCATTCTAATTTGGAAAATTAAAGCTCTTTGCAAAATATACTAATCTTATATTATTCCACTTGTACATTCCTAATCTAATTTAAAATATATAAATAATAAAGCATTTTAAAAGCCTTTATAAAATTACAGCTTACTAGAATTTTACACATATTTTTTCAGGGAAGCAGGTGGAATTTCACCACAGTACAAAGACAATTTTTTTTGCAATATTAAAAATAAACCACAAGTATCAAAGGATTTCCTAATATTATTTCATGTACTTCTGAAGTATAATCCCATTTTCATATGGAAATGCAAGCAGCATAATATCAAGTACATTCCTTACAAGTAAAGCCATTTGCTTCATAAAGTAGCAGGTTAAAAGTTATAGAAGCCAAATAAATGATAAAATATGGTTCACATTTTGCAAGTGTTATAATGTCTACAGTTAAGGATTGTTTTCAGAAAGGAATACAATTAAAAGAAAAAAAGGAAAAGTTGAAAGACAAAGCACTAGTTTCTGGAAATATTGAACTAAAATGTATTCTTCTTGTCAATGATAACAGTTCAAGAGGGAATTAAGTGGCTATTAAGTCTTTCTGAGAATGAAGATCAGTTATGCATGCATGCTTCCCCTTCCAATAAAAAACACAATGCTTACGTATAAAATACTGCTCTGATTATCAGTATTAATTAATCCATGACTGTAAACAACTTACAACAAGTATCATTACAACATGGACCTACCTAGGCACAGTATTTTGCATATATCTTGTGGTATCTTGCATGTTATAGAATGTTTTTTTTTTCCTTCTTTCCCATCTTGGAGGTGTAGGCTATTAAGCATTTTGTCAGCAGTTCAAGAATGATGAATAAACTAGCTTGAAGTACTTCATGCATACATTTTCCTGATTAGAAGGGATTGTAATTCTCCATAGACTACCTAGGGTTCCATAGCAGCCTTACTTCTAAATACTGAGTTTCCATTATCTGGTAGGTATCTTCATAAATGAATCTAGAAATGTTGTTCACAGTAATTTGCTTCTAGTGCCATTCATCCTAATTGAATTGTAAATGAAGGAGTCAGAGTGTAAACAGATTGGAGGCTTTCTTCACTACTAAGAGACTGAAAGAAAAATCCCTACATAACCCCTTTCAATTACAATGGCTCAGAAATACTGTTCAAATTTGTCCACTAAGAGCTGTTTTCAAGCAATAGATTGATTTCAAATTGCTTATTTCTTCCGGTCACTTACTATGAAATACTAGCAATGGGAGTGCCTCCAGAGTCAACATTTTATCATGTCTACTTGGAATTTTCTTGAGCTTCACATTGAGCCCCAGTGGTCTATTGACTGGTGCTAGGTAAGTTCATAGAGCTTCAGGGATATTACTCACCTTGGCAGATTTTTGGGCCTCCCACTTGTTTAGAGGCCTATTGGAGAGAGCAAAAGTGAAAAGACATTTAATCCTGTGAGAAGCCAATCTGCAGTGTCATGTGGTTCAAGAGTACAAGTCTATCAGCAAAGCCAAAATCATTTTTTTTTAAATTTTAGATATGACAGGTTACAAAATCAGGCCTGGTTTGATAAGAAGGCAGAACCTATGCAAAAGAAGATAGAGAGGCAAGTGCTGACAATTGAAGACTGGGAAGAGGAAGAGAAACAGTTCAGGCATCTTCCAGCAGTCTTCTACTCAATTATTTCAAAGAAGATTGATGAAGGAGGAATGTCATATCCTGGGTAAAAAGAAGTAGTTGATTATTTGGTGAACAAGCTAGAGATTCCATTACCAGGACCTATATTTCCTTTCACAGTCTGACAGTCACAATATCATAGGGCTGTCTGGATGTTGTAGCTCACAGTTCTTGTCCTTATTTCTCATTTGCTTGTCCAATAGCAGGAAGAAGAAAATATAAAAGAGTTCACAATGGTTCTTGACATGGGTAGCCTACATACAATTATCTCTATTTTACAAATGAAGAATACAATACTCTAGATGGGATATGGAACAACGACTGGTCTGACATAGTATACATCAGAGCTAGTATTTGAATCAAGGTCTTCTGACTTCTGATGTAATGCATAGGACACTGAGATTGATATCAAATGACCTTAGTTCAAATTCAAGATTTGGCATTTTCTACTTGAGTGACCTTGGCCCTTGAATTTCTCTAGAACTCAGTTTAACAACTCATAATTTGAAAAGATTTGATTAGATAGCCTGTAGAGTCTCTTTCTATTTCAAATCCATGTCTAGCTTTCAGAATCCAACGTGCTTTCCACTGCAGCACACTGCTTTGTTTTTGTCTGGAAAATAGGAAAACTTCAGGATTAGGGAGTGAAAAAAGAATACAGAGGATTAGCAACATATACATTTCATAAGATAAAATAAGAGATAGATGAAAGAAATGGAAATAATGTAAATATAAAGAGAGATATTCTTTATCCCGCAAAGAATACAACAACAACAAAAAGATATTCAAACAAAAAACGAGGAAAACACAAAGATTGTCTTTGGCTAAATGATTGTATATTACTGAAACAAATGAATGGTGATTTTAAGCCATTGAATTTTAACCTTTAATAAAGAAGAATAAAGATGTTATATTCTGCACTGAGAAATTAAAAAAAAAAGTGGAGCAAAGATGGCAGAGTAAAAGCAGGAACTTGCTTGAGCTCATTACCCTGTTAGCTCCAATACAGGTAAAAAATGATGCTGAACAAATTTTAGAGCTATAGAAACAAGAAAATTACTGAGTGAAACAAATCTCCTGCTGAAGACAGCCTGGCAGATGAACAAGGAATAGAGTGTAGTCCTGCGTGGGCCAAGCCGGCACAGACTGGTGGTGCAGATTGGGCTGGAGCAGACCACAGGAGATTGCATGACAGGCATCTGTGGCAGTTTCCAGTGTCTTCTTGACTGATAAACACTAAAAAAGAAAGTAAAAGATCAGTGGGAAAACTATTGGAACTGGGTGAGAAAAGAGCCTGGTCTAGTCACTGCCCTCCTGGCAGAATGTTACCATGGCTGCAGTCCTTGTGGGGATGTCCTTTTCTAAACTCTGGGCCCACAGAGAGTAGAGAGATCAAACTGACTGACTAGAGGGCAATTGAAGGAATCTCTTTGCTGGCAGTGAGCCAGGATTATCTTGCTGTGAACTGTTTGAATCTAGGTCTCTGCCTTGAGTGATGGTCTTGGGGTAAGGAACACCGGCATGGCAGGGCTTGTTGAGGCTGTGGAGAGGCAGTGCTCCTCACAGTTCTGAGGCAGGTGCCTAGTCTAGAAGTTTTTACAACAGCTGTGAAAAACCCAAGAAATTTGGAACACAGTACTCTCCAATTTGGAAGCAGAGTTCTACCATGGAAAAAAACTCAAAAATCAAGTATTTGACTGGCAAGATGAATAAACACAGGAAGAAAAATTAGACTATAATTTTTTTTGATGACAAAGAGTATCAAAACATAGAACCATAAGAAGACAACAAAGTAAAATCTCCTGCATCAAAAGACTCCAAGAAAAATATGAATTGGTTGCAGGCCACGGAAGAACTCAAGAAGGATTTTGAAAATCAAGCAAGAGAAGTAGAGGAAAAAATGGAAAGAGAAATGAACATATCGCAAGAAAATCATGAAAAATGAATCAATAGCTTGAAAAAGGAGACCCCAAAACACTGAAGAAAATAACACCTTAAAAAACCATTTAATTGAATGGGAAAAGAGGTCCAAAAAACGAATGAGAATATGAATACCTTAAAAAGCAGATTTGGCCCATGGAACAGGAGCTCCAAAAGCTCACTGAAGAAAACGATTCTTTAAAATTAGAATGGAACAAAAGGAAACTAATGACTTAATGAGAAATCAAGATTCTATAAAACATAGGGGTGGCTAGGTGTTGCAGTTGATAAGAGCACTGGCCTTTGAGTCAGGAAGACGAGTTGAAATCTGGCCTTAGACACTTAACAAACAAAAAAGTAGCTATGTGACCTTGGGCAAGTCACTTAAACCCAATTTCCCTCCAAAAAAAGCCAAAAAAAAGATGCTATAAAACAGATTGAAATGAATGAAAAATAGAAGACAATGCAAAATTTCTGATTGGAGAAACCACTGACTGGAAAAAAAATATCTAGGGGATATAATTGAAAAATTATTGGACTCTCTGAAAGCCAAGATAAAAAAAAGGAGAGCCTAGACATCATATTTCAGGAAATTATCAAAGAAAACTGCCCCGATGTTCTAGAGCCAGAGGGTAGTAGCAGCAAGCACTGTCACATACCCAGGATGGCAAGTAGCAGAGGTTTTCAGATCTGCTTTTCTAAAGGAATGCAACTCAAAATGGGTTAACAATCTTACTTTAATCAAAACTATATCATTTACCTAGTACAGGGGAAAAGTCAAACCTTGAACTTCAGAAAATACAAAAAGAATATTAACAGAAGTTACAGGCAGAAGTTATAAGTAGACAGCGAAACATATCAGCAGACAGGGATTCCTGATATCTGACCATTACATCCATACCTAGTTTGTTACCAGAGAGGGGGGCATCAACATCTGGGTTTTCAAAGCTGGGGGGCTCAATGGCTGCCCAGAATCTCATCTGGTCAAATCTTCTCAAAGTGAACCTCAAAGCAAAATCTCACATCAGGTTATATATTGCCATCTCCTGGATCAGAGAATGTCACAATCCTCTTGACCCACTGCCTAATCAACAAAGTAACAGGGTGTAGGCATTTCTGAAAAACAAGCCTGTCACCACAGGCTCCATGTGACCACATTCAGCCCATTATGGGGCAGAGTAAATTTTCAAATCATGGAAGGTTCTCATATTCATTTAAGGCTATCAAGGGGCCTATGGGCAGAGAAGATCTTCAGATTCCTATTCCCATAAGAAGGGTAAAATAGAATTTGAAAGAATACACCAATCACATCTTGAAAAGCATCCCAAAAAGAAAACTCCTTGAAATATTATAGCCAAATGCCAGAGTTCCCAGGTCAAGGAAAAAATATTACAAGTAGCCAGGAAGAAACAATTTGAGTATTGTGGAAAGACAAACAGGATAACACAAGATCTAGCAGCTTCCACCTTAAGAGATTGAGGGGCTTGCAATGTGATATTCCAGAAGTCAAAAGATTTTTAAAAGAAAGAATCACCTACCCAGCAAAATGAGCATAATGCTTCAGGAGAAAATATGTTCATTCAGCGAAATAGAGGATTTTCAAATATTCTTTATGGAAAAAAACAGAACTGAAGAGAATATTTGACTTTAAAATACAAGAATCAAGAGAAGCATGAAAAGATAAACAGGAAAGAGAAACCATAAAGAAATTATTAAGGTTGAACTGTTTGCATTCGTACATGAGAAGAGGATATTTAAATTCATGAGTTTTTTTTTTCCCACTATGAGGATAATTGAAGAGAATATGTATTTTTATATAGCTATATATGTATGTGTAGGTAGGTATAAATGCGTGTGTGTGTTTGTGTGTGTGCACATATACATAGACATATGGTCCAGGGTGAATTGAATATGAAGGGATGATATTAAAAAATATATTAAAATGAGAGAGAAGAATATATTGAGAGAAGGAGAAAGGGAGAGATACAATAAGGTAAATTATCTCATATAAAAGAAAGTTATTAAAATGGAGAGGAATAGCAGGGAGGTAAAAGGAAATGAGTCAACCTTACTCTTGGTGGATTTGGCTTAAGGATGGAATAACATACACATTCAATTGGGTATCTTATCCTACAGGAAAGTGGGGAGGGAAGGGAATAAGAGAGGGAAATATAGAAGGGAGGGTAGATCAGAGGAAGGGGTAGACAGAAGCAAGCATGTTTGAAAAGGGATATGTTCAAAGGAAAAAAATATAATAAATGGGGGGGGTAAGTTGGAGGGAAATATAGTCTTTCACAATATGACTACTAAGGCAAAATTTTGCATAACTACACATGTATAACATGTACTGAATTGCTTCTCTTTTCATTGGTGGTAGGTGATAAGGGAAGAAGGGAGAGAATTGGGAATTCAAATTTTTAAGACCAAATGTTAAAAAAATGTTTATACGTGCAATCAGGAAATAAGTTATACAATCAATGTATTATACAAATCCTAGAAGAAAGTAAGGGGGAAAGGGCGAGTCAGTGTATATGGGATGGAATACAAACGAAGGCAGACTGAGGGAGAAATGGTAATCAGTATGCTTACCATCTTGAAGTAGGAGGATAGGGAAGAGATGGGGACGAAAAGTTGAAATTCAAAATCTTGCAGAAATGAATGTTGAAAACTAAAAAGCAATAATAAAAAAAATCATTGTTTTCTTGCTATTTTTTTGTTTTTTTTTATGAATATTCTTTTTATTTATTTATTTTTTGGGAGAGTATAATTATGGTTAAGTAACTTGCCCAAGGACATATGGCTAGTTGTGTTAAGTGTCTGAGGCTGGATTTGAATGCAGGTCCTCCTGACTCCAGGGCTGGTGCTCTATTCAATGCACCACCTAGCTATCCCAAAAATCCCTAATTTTTTTTTTATCTTTTTGAAGGGCAATTCGGCTTAAGTGACTGTATCAGCAATGCCATATTCACAATGCCTATGGAGAATACAGATATGCTGATATAATTATCCATCACAAAATACATCATGCTTGCCATATGGGGAAATAAACTAGAAAATTTATTAACATACCAAAAGACTGAGTCCCAAAACCAGAAAGTGAAAGCCACCAGAGTAGTTATGACATTGGCACAGGTAGATAAAGTAGAAAGCACCCACATTTTCAAGCCTTTAAAACAGAACAGGCTAACTCAAGCAAAGGTCCTCATCTCCCCACTCACAGCAACCACCCAGCGGCCAGGAAGCGCGCTCCCAGAAGCTCTGGCCCCTGGCAGTCCTCAGCAGGAGTCATTAGCAGAAATTCTGGCTAACTCAAAAAGGGCTTTGCGCTGCCGCTGCCTCTGCTGCTGCTGCCACCGTCGCCACCACCGCCAGCCACCGCAGGAACTCTAGATTGGCTTCCGCTTCCTCTTGCTGCGCCCCTTCCTGCTACGTCAGCAAGTCCAACGGGGCATGGAAGATCTTTAAATCCCATAACCCTTACATTCGGCCCCAAGATCTTTCATGTCCCTTACTTGGCAAAAATATGGTAGGAATAACTGCTGTCAACAAAATTTTGCAACAATAAAACAAGAATAGTAAACAATAAACACAGAAAACCATATTTTAGGGTGGGGCTTGAGCATAAGCTCCCCATCATTCCCCCCACCCCAAACAAATGGGGCCCAAAATCTTGTGGTAAGGGGTGAAGATCTCTTCTTCTTTGGCTACTTGCTGCTGAAATCGGATGTAGAGCTGTCCCTTTCCTAAGGGGTCCCATTTGAGAGGTCAGTTCTTAATATGCTTGATGCCAGGTCCAAGGGT
>NW_027186320.1:3820373-3904737 GCF_028583685.1 Petaurus breviceps papuanus
AGTTAAATGGACTCTCTTCAAGCTTGAGAATGAACTCAGATATAGTGGAAGTGATGAGAAGAATAAAAGAGTTTATACAGTTTTTAAAAGTTCAGTGAAATTATCTCATCTAAAATATGCTTTGGAAATAAAATTACAGGAGATTTAACAGTTGTGGAAATACATTTTTTTTAAAAAATGTAACTTAAGTATAATACTCAAATAGGAAAATAGACCTTTTTCAGGAAATGAACAAGTTACCTTAACAAACTCTTGAACTTGAATAAAAGCAGATCAAGGGCTTTATAATGTAAAATGTGACTAAAGAAAGAGCTGTGAATAATTTCCTCTGAAATAATTATCTTGTAAGAAAATTGTGATAGCAAGGTAGAAATCCAAGATTAATTGACAGAGTATTTTTAGGTTTTAAGACTTTCTTCTTAAAATGTATGTTTTATAAAATATTTTTGTTTAATTCCTTCAGATGAAATGAGATAAATTTTAGGCTTATATCACTTATTTTTCTGAATATTCTTCTGATAGATGGATAAAGAAAAAGCTCTGATTTTTCTAACTTATCTCAATTTTGCAGGCTGATAAATTGAGGAAAATAATGGAAAAGAATTGATCTTTTACTTTTCTTCTCCCTTCCACAAACTGTCTTTAAAGAACCAAACTGAGTTTTGGTGAGGCAACTCTCCATTCATGCAGATAATCAATTGTCTTCAAATGTGCAATCTTATAGATTAGCCTGGGGCACTCAGAGTATGAATGAATCCCTGATGTCATATAGTCAGCATGAATCAGAGGTTGAATTTCAATCCAGACCTCTATGACCATGACCCCAATGCTGCATATTCCTTGGGACATGCTGCCTCTCAAAGACTTTGCCTATACAGTATCAAATATAACGTTCAAAGAGACTTTCAAAAGCTGTGGAGGGTGAGGGGAGAGTAGAATTAATAATTTGGTGATCATAAAAAGTAAAAGATACTTTATGCACACATGCATACACATATACATACATACATATATACATAAACACTATGTACAGTTAGATTGTATTGATACACTCAGCTTGGCTGGTTTAAACTGTCTACCTGATTGGTGAATGCCATGAACAAATTGTTAGCCATGGTCAATTCCACCAGAGCAACAACAGGAAGAGGGAAACCAATAATTATGTGAAGAAAAACAAACAGATAAAATACTTAGTGAAAAATACCAACTTATTTGCATATCATAGTAAAAAAAAACATTTTAACTGTTTTAATGGCCCTATCACTTCATCACCATATCCAAAACTGCTAAAAAAAAACTGAATACAGGAAAGTTGGAAAATAGTACACCCAAACCCCTAAAATGCATGAAATATTTCATATTAGATGAAAATCCCAAGAGTAATGCTAAAATAATTGAATAAACTTGAAGAAATTTATCAGTATATGGATAACTGTTTGGATTTAAATGATGAAGATGCACAAATTACTTTTACAAAATTAATGGAAACTCAGAAAGATAGATACATAGATACATAAAGGTAGAGAAAAAAAAATCCAACCTGGGACTAATTGGTACAATAACACGAAAGTAGAAATAAAACCAAGAAAATCAATGAGACTGAACAAAACATTCAGACAAAATGTCCCCATGTAGTGGGATGGGCAACTCAGCTATATATAAATCTGGAAATTAAAATGATATGATAATTTTATAAAGTCACTACAGTAACCTTTGTTCCTTGTGAGTTGAATACTATATCATTTCTTTCTGAATGTGTTCCAAAGCTGATGAGTGAACATTCAGCAATCATGCAATGAAGGCAAATCACTACAATATTGTACTTACACAGCAATCAGAATTTGACTTCTCTATTCTCACTATAATCTGATTGATGCATTGTGTATGTGTCATCACAAATATTATTAAGGATATTTAATCCCAATCAAAAAGCTATATTTTGTCAGAGCATCTGGTACTAATGGAAATTATGTGAATTTACTACCATAATAGCAAAAACTTTTAATGATAATTGCTGTATATTTTCACAATTGTTGTATTATTATGTTCATGGAGTCATTGAAATATGACGTCAAAGAATAACTAATTATGTGGCACAGGTTAAAGGCACTGGAATGAATTTCAAGAGATTTGCTTATAATCAGTATTCTGGTCCTGTGATGATGTGATGATGTAATGATTTGAACCTTACTTTCTATATAAATGAAATGACAATGTGGAACTTGATTATCACTGAAATTTTTTTTCAGTTATACATTTCAACAATTCCAATAACTTATTACATACATATAAGAAAAATTGTGTTACTGAAATGCACCAACAAATATGCACTCTGCAAAGGGGAATGCTGGTGAGATTTGTAGAAGAGAGAAAAATGTAAAATGAATATAGAATTATTTAGAAGGATCAACAAGACTAACTTCTTAGGCATTGTTTTTTTGTTAACTGCTTTTAAACAATATTCTGTGTGATCTACGTATACTTAAATTTTATTAATAAGTGAAATACATTAAGACAATGTAATGGGAATGCAAATTTGGAAGATCTTCCCTGCCCCTAGGCTAAAGTGCACCTGAAACCTGGGGTGGGAGGCTTGTTTTTCAGTAGATACTTTTTGAGTGGCCGGTGGGTCAATACGGTTGTTGCATTCTCTGAGTCAGGAGAAGGCTATATAAGCCCTGATGTGAGGTTTTGTTTTGGGGCCTCACTTTGAGAAGTGTTCTGTGATTTGATATGGATTCTGGGAAGCCATTGTCCGGAGCCGCCGCCCCCCCCTTTGAAAAACCCAGATGTTGAAAGCCAGATGTTGATTTGATATGGATGTAATGGCTGGACAATTTGGAAAGCTGTTTACTTGATCTGTTTCTGTCTTGATAATTCTGCCTGTATACTTTGAAGTTTGGGGTGCTGACCTTTTTCTCCTGACTAAGGTAAACGATATATGTCTGACTGAATAAAGTAAGCTTGTTAACCCCTTTTGAGTTGCTTTCCTTTATCAAAGCAAATCCAAGAACCTGTGGTGGCAGCAAACCCTGAGGACACTTGGGGTGTTTGCTGCTACAGAAATGGCATCAGGAACAGGATCTGCAGAGTAGAAGGAAAGTATGGGGACTGGGATAATTGTTTGTTTCCCAGTTGTGGTAGCTGTGACTCTGTGGAGCCATGGAGCAGGAGAGAAGAATGGCCTGCAAGTGGACTTCGCTGAGCTGAGAGCAGGAATGGTGAGCTGCCTGCATCGGGACCTGGGCAGAAGCCAGGAGCGGCTGCCACCTGCAGGAGGAGAAGGAACCCAGGAGTTCGGAATTCAGCCACAGGAAAAGATAAGAACTGAGCAGCAAAGCAGGGTCACTGAATGTGTTTCCTTGCTGCATCCCACAGTTTGGGACCCAGGGGGAGGATAGACTTGTGACTATGGTGGGTGGGATGAAATACCTTGGACCCCCAAGAACCCGACCTTGTTTGTTTTGTTGCCCAGCCCCCTCTCTGTACTTGGAAGCAGGGGCTGGAGCTGTGTGAGGGGAAGGATACCCCTCCCCCAAAGATAACTTTATTTGGACTTTTGTTTTGAAGTGATAATGCAAGGTACTTTGTGTTTGTTTAATGCCCAGTGGCTACTTTGGTAACTTTAGTTCTGTATCTTGAAAATGTGACCTAAGAGATGTTTAATGCTAATTCAAAAGTAAATTTTCTATGCTATGGGCATGAAAGATCTTGTGGCCGAATGTAATGGGAATGCAAATTTGGAAGATCTTCCCTGCCCCTAGGCTAAAGTGCACCTGAAGCCCAGGGTGGGAGGCTTGTTTTTCAGTAGATACTTTTTGATTGGCCGGTGGGTCAATAAGGTTGTTACATTCTCTGAGCCAGGAGAAGGCTATATAAGCCTCGATGTGAGGCTTTGTTTTGGGGGCTCACTTTGAGAAGTGTTCTGTGATTTGATATGGATTCTGGGAAGCTGTTGTCCGGAGGCCACCCCTCCCCCCCTGCTTTGAAAAACCTAGATGTTGAAAGCCAGATGTTGATTTGATATGGATGTAATGGCTGGACAATTTGGAAAGCTGTTTACTTGATCTGTTTCTGTCTTGATAATTCTGCCTGTATACTTTGAAGTTCGGGGTGCTGACCTTTTTCTCCTGACTAAGGTAAATGATATATGTCTGACTGATTAAAGTAAGCTTGTTAACCCCTTTTGAGTTGCTTTCCTTTATCAAAGCAGATCCAAGAACCTGTGGTGGCAGCAAACCCTAAGGACGCTTGGGGTGCTTGCCGCTACAGTCATTGAGTCCAGCATAGAATGATGACTGAAGCAAACGGCTGAACTTGATTATGCAAGATGTTTTAAATGTTAGAAGTTGTGCGTTTCTGGCTCCTTGTTCTAATGAATAAAGAAGTTGGTTGGAATGAATAGAAATATGATACAGAAACCAACCAAACAGACAAAAAACCAGTGCAGTAGCCCAAATGTCATGTGCCTATAGCCTACAACCAATTGGCAAATATATTGGTCTAAGAAGGAAATGTATTTCCTTCCCCCTGCACAGGACATCTACTGCTTCTTGATATCACTTTGCAGGTGAGGAAACAAAATTTGTTTTGACCATAAGCCTCATGCCTTCTCTGAGTACAGAATTTTCCCTAAGGGAAAGTGGCAAGGCACAAGGTTAGGTATCTCCCATCTGTTCCAAAGGACTTCCACCTGTTTTAAAGCAAAAAACTTCCATCTGTCGCAGTAAAAGGCAACTTCCACCTCATTCTGGCAGCCCTATCTACCAAAATAGATGTGAAGAGCTTCCAATTGCACAGAACAACCTACCTTTTGACTTCAGGTCTTCTATCTTCTGCTGTACCTGTCCTTTAATGGAAAAAGAAGAAAACTGGTGAGAAATGGTATTTCTTTCTTCTGCTGTACATGTTTGATTTCCATTTCCTATTAGACCCTTTTCCTGCCTATTCTCTACCATTTTGAGGGAAGAACAGTAGTGAAGCAATCCCTTTTTATATGACCATCTGACTGTTTCTCTGCATTCTGTGGCTGCATTGGACTTTGCCCAAATTTTCAATTTCCTATGAGGAGTAGAAGAGAACCTGCCACTCCATGATGAACCTAGTCATATTCCCTACATTTCAGTACATCTGAAACATGTGTAGATTATTCTTCAAACGTCATTCTCCATGCTATTCATTGCCCAATTCTTTATTCCCATAACCTGCGTTTCTTCCACCCTTAAATTTCAACCAACCCCACTCAGGTTTTACACTGTGCCCTGCTATTGAATGCCTCCCTGATCCAAAAGCAACAAACTTCCTTGAATCCTAAATCTTTTATTATCTCTCCAACTAAAGAAGAGCAATTATCCAGGAATGGAGCATAAAGTGGAGCATAACTGTCAGTGTCAAATACTTCATAGAGGCCAAGTAGGATGTGACCTGAGAAAAAGGGTCATTAAATTTGACAATTAAGAGACCATTGATGACTTTTAAGAGCCTAGTTTCTGGCAAATGATGTGGTGAGTGAATAGGAATTGGAGATATTGGTCAATGATTGCTTTTTAAGAAAGTTTAGAAGATGGAGGAAAGAATGAATACATAATGATTGTTACAAGAAATGTAAGGGTCAAGGAGGGTTTTTGTTTTGTTTTGTTTTGAGGAGGTGAGGGGGGCATATGGGAATATTTTTAGTTGCAAAGAAGTAGAAATTAGATAAAGAGACAGACAATTCGATAGAATGGGAAGAACAAAGTGGGACAATGTGCCGTGGCAGACTGGAGCAGATGAGATTAAGGAGATACAGGAGTTTGCCTTGGCCAAGTATATATGTTCTCTTCTTGAGAGATAGGATTGAATAAGATAATAAGAGGGAAACTATCTGAATGATGTTAAATGAGGAGGAATTAAGAAGAGTGTACATTTATTCAAAGGCCATTTTTTCCAATAAATTTTGAAGGAAATTCTTAAATTAAAAAGACAGGGAATGTGGTACAATAAAAAGTCTCAGTGCATTAATGTTGTCTATATAGAAGTTTTTTTTTTATTTCACATAATCAAAAAAATATATTTTATTTTTTACAATTGTTTGTATCACATTTTTTATTTAAGAATATGTCTCCTACCCATATATTTGAGAGACAGGTGATCTACTTCTCTTCTAAATTTTTATCATATGATCTTTTTCATATTTATAAAAAAAGGTGGTATAATGTCTTTCTCTAAGTATAGTTTCTACTAGACCTCTTTCTTTTTTCCAAATGTGATTTTTTTTTATCAAAGAGGGATCTTTTTCTAAGTAATTGATAATTTTCTCTATCAAACTTTGGTTTGTTATGATCCATTAGAGAAAATTTTCACTCATCTAGTCTACTCTGTTGATTTACATCCATATTTTATTTAACAATACAAGAAAATTTTTGGTGACTGCTGCTTGATGTTATAGTTGTAGGTTTGGAAATCTCTCTCCTTTACCTTTTGAAACATCTCCCTTGATTTGCTAGATCATTTATTTTTTCCAGATGAAATTTGGTATTATTTTATTGAGTTCTATAAAATATGTTTGGTAGCTTGATTCTCAGATTCTTTTTTTTTTAAGCAATCAGGGTTAAGTAACTTGCTCAAAGTTACACGGCCAGTTACTTCTGGGTGTGGTGCTAAGTATCAGCACCCAGATTTGATCCCCAGGTCATCCCAACACTGGAGCCGGTGCTCTTACTCGCTGAGCCACCTGGCCGCCCCTAAGCAATTGGGGTTAAGTAACTTGCTCAAGGTTACACGGCCAGGTGTTTCTGGGTGGATAATAAGTGTCTGAGCCCGGATTCAATCCACATGTCATCCTGACACTGGAGCCAGTGTCTTACTCGTTGTGCTACCGATTCTCAGATTCTTTATGCACTTTGTAGTTATTTAGAATGAAATTTATGTATTAATTCCTCTTCAATATTTTTATTAACACATAAAATAATACTTTTATTTTCGAAGGTTTATTTTGTAGTCTATAACTTAAATGAGGATATTAATTTTCTCACTTAGAATTTGGGCTGATTAGCTAAGTTATTTTTTCCCCAAGGAAAACATAATATTAAAAAGAGAGATGGTTTTGTTGCTTCTTTACCTATCATTATGGCCCTGATTCCCTTCTTTTGGTGCCACTGAACGCATTAATAGGATTATATCAAATAAAAAATGAAAACAGGCATCCTTTTTTTTTTTACTTCAATATTTATTGGAAAAAGTTCCAGTTTATCCTTGTTGCATACAAGGCGGGTTTTTAGTTTTACATTAATATATTTAAGGTATTATAAAAGGTCACTCATTACCTATATTTTCCATGGTTTTGGACAAAAATGAATATTGTATTTATTCAAAGGATTTTTTTTCCTGCATCTATTCAAATACTTGTGGTTTGTGATTTATTTAAATTTTAGTATATTTAATAATGTTTATTTTTTCCTAATTTTGAACCATCCTTAAATCCTTAGTATAAATCCAAATTCTTACACGAATTGTTGTAATCTGTTTGATAAGATTTATTTAAATTTAATGAAATTTTATATGTTAAGGATACTGGGCTATAATATTTCTGCATGTTATCCTTCCTTACTTTATGCATTATGATAATATTTGACTCACAAAACATAGACATGCTTATGAAAATAGGCACTTATTTTTCTCAAAGTTGAAAGTTAAAAGAAAAAAAATGTTGCAAATGACATGCCTAGATGCGAGTCTTTGAAATATATTTCCTGTTGATAGCAGAGATGAGAAAACCAAACCACATGTAACCAACTTCAATAGTTCTTTTTTCTTTTTTTTTGGACACTTGTTAGTCATTTTCAGACTCCAGAATTGTATTTTCCCAAAATTGAAAATCTGTCATTTTTGTAAGGGAGAAAAAAGACAACACATCAACCAGAAGGGAAAGAGTGAGAGAGAGAGAGAGAGAGACAGAGAGAGAGAGAGACAAACAGAGACAGAGAGACAGACGGAGACAGAGAGAGAGAGAGACAGAGAGAGAGAGGGAGAGAGAGACAGAGACAGAGAGAGAGACAGAGACAGAGAGAGACAGAGAGAGAGATAGAGAGAGAGACGGAGACAGAGAGACAGAGACAGAGAGAGAGACAGAGACAGAGAGAGAAACAGACAGACAGACATACAGACAGACAGAGATAGAGAGACAGAGATAGAGAGACAGAGACAGAGAGAGACAGAGACAGAGAGACAGAGACAGAGAGACAGAAACAGAGACAGACGGACAGAGACAGACAGACAGAGAAAGAGACAGAGACAGAGACAGAGAGAACCAGAGAGACAGAGATAGAGAGAGACACAGAGAGAGAGAGAGACAGACAGAGACAGAGACAGAGAGAGAGACAGAGACAGAGAGACAGAGAGAGACAGACAGACAGAGACAGAGAGACAGAGATAGAGAGACAGAAACAGACAGAGAGACAGAGACAGACAGACTGACAGAGAAAGACAGACAGACAGAGAAAGAGACAGAGAGACAGAGACAGACAGACTGACAGAGATAGAGAGAGACACAGAGAGAGAGAGAGAGAGAGAGAGAGAGAGAGAGAGAGAGAGAGAGAGAGAGAGAGAGAGAGAGAGAGAGAGAGAGAAAGAGAGACAGAGACAGAGAGAGACAGACAGAGATGGATGGGGGGAGAGAGAGATAGAAAGGGAGTAGAAGCATATATATTGGATATGCAGGGACCACAATTCCAAACACATTACTGTAACTGATTCCCTAGTTAGGCTTGATAATCCTACTTCTTAGAAATCTTGGGATAACTTTGAATAACTGGGTGAAGAGTGTTCCAGTATTAAAGTTCATGAACCTTCACAAGTGTCTTTCTCCCAATGATTAACACTAGATTATCATTATCAATCAGATTTTATTAAGTTCTAAATACATGTATTTATTAAATATTGTAAGAAGAGTAGGTATAAGATGCCCTCCTAAACTGGGAGCAAACTCTTCTTCATATACATACACAACTCATATTGAAAAATTCATAGAATGTGGGAAATGTAGGGGTAACTCACATCTCTGAATACATAAAGTTTTTTTTTCTTTAGTAGATTCCTGAAATTCTCCCTAAACATAGTGTTTATCACTCCCCTTCTTCCCCCTCCCATACCCTATACTAGGCTTTTTTCAGTGATCTGAAATGACCTTTTCTCCATTTCTTCAGTTTATCTTCATTTTCCTGAAGTTTTCAGCTCTTCTGGGGATACTGCTGGGATGGCAATGGGAAGCCTAAATCTTAAGTTTTCAAGATTCCCACAGATTCAATTGGTCTTCTAAATTCCTTGAGGTCAGAAATTGTCTTTATGACATAACTGTCTTTAAGTTCTCAATATCTGACACAATGTATTTTATATAGTAGGCATTTGTTAAATGTTTATAAAATTGAGATATCTTGAAATGCATGGCCCATCACCTGAGGAGACACAAATATAAAATCAATTGAGGAAAAAAACAGCCAACCAAGTACTGAGATACTGTCATGGTCAGCATAGATATGAAGTAAACCAAGTCTATATCTATATTCTCTGGTATAAATACTGTAGACCTTGTGGAGAAATAAGGATATATGACATGTAAGGTCTTTTTTGAGAGGAAGTATTCAATTAATTTTAATATATTCCCAAATCCTTTACTTAGCATTGCCTACACTTTTGGCTCCTGATTTAAGAAGATTTTCTTTTTTTCTTCCTCTCTAGCAGAGGAAAAAAAAAATGGTGGTGGCGAGAAGAAAACTGTAACCCGATCAACTCAAACTCTCAATATTATACATTAAACTCTACTTTGCCTGTTACATACTATCCCCATGTGGTTTTCATGGTTGAATGTAAAGTAGAAACAATACATTAGCTATATCAAAGGTGCTAAAATAAATAATTTGGATAAAAGTGATAGTTCACGTATAATAGCCTCCTGAATTATGAAGTTATTTTAAATGAAGTAAGTATATTGATTTTTGGTTTAAAATCATTCCATCATAGTTTCTGTGAGTCATTAAAATTTTGAAAGCACTTCTGTATGTTTAGGTTATTCATGTCAGGAGATATATAATATGTGCTGTCAGATATGGTAAGTGACAAGAGGAGACACATCAGAAGATACATCATAATTCCTAGTGTAATGCCTTTTACCTAGAAATTTGAAGCATTTGGTCTTATTTATTGACTATAATCCATATTTCAGAGAGAGAAGCAGTGGGAGTCAGATAAAAAGACAATCTGACTTTCCCAGGGTTCCACATTAAAGGAGTCACAGGACTGAATGAGAATTCTATTTCTCTAAATCCTGTAACAGAAAAAGTGTAACTTGTTTATTTTTCATCCCTGTTCATCTCATGTTCCTCATTTTCTTAAATGAAATTAAAACCTGTATAATCCAGGTGAATTTATCTGGAATTCATTTCTTATTTTAACCTATTACAATATGGATTAGAGTCGCTTTTTACGATTTCAGATGATGGCTTTTTGAAAAATTGCAGGATTATTAATCAAGATTGTTTGCACTTGTGCCAGAAATATCAACATATTGAATCTCCATTTTTCTTCACTCCCATTCTGAACTACAGTAATATTTGAACAGTCCAGAAACTAGATTAAGGAATTATTATTAATAATTGGATAGAACCATCAAGTAGTTATCATGAAAATGAAATATAACAACAGTTCTCATTTAAAATAAAACCACATAATTTGATATAGGATATTTGTAAAAATTAATCTTCTCTCTCAAATTTACTATATAGAGTTTGCTTATCAGATGGTGTTAATGACAACAAAGCTGAAAACTTCAATTCTGACAAAAAGATGAGTTGAAATATTTCAAAGGTCTCTAAAATAGGATATTCTTAAATGAAAGAGAAAGTAAATACACAGAGACTATCTAAAGGCAAACAAATGTTTTGGTAAAGAACACATTTTTGCTCATATTTGTGGATTGCCTTCTAAGTTTGAGATATAATTTCAATTTTTTTTCACATTTATGAAATGTTTTTGCTAATTTTAGGGTTATTTATTAGGTAGCATCTCTTTAATGGATAGGAGTTGCATCCTAATATCTTTTACTAACAGCAAAGCAGAATATTTCTTGCTTTAAATGTTAGATGGACCCCTTGAGATGAAATTCTGTGAATAAATGGACAAGAGCAACATGGAATGAACTGGAATAGACTGGTTGTAACATGTATCATTTGAGGCAATAACCATATTGACAAAATTACAGAACCATTTGTATATTTGAGTGATTTTAAAATATTAGATACTTATGACTTAATTATTATGGAGACAAAATCCATGACCCTGATTGTCATCCACTACCATGTTTTTTTTTTTTAAAGGAATAGGGGTTAAGTAACTTGCTCAAGGTTACATGGCCAGTTATTATTTCTGGGTGTGGTGCTGAGTATCTGAGCCCAGATTTGATCCAGGTCATCCTGACACTGGAGCCAGTGCTCTTACTCGCTGAGCCACCTGGCCGCCCCTAAGCAATTGGGGTTAAGTAATTTGCTCAAGGTTACATGGCCAGGTGTTTCTGGGTGGGTGGTAAGTGTCTGAGCCCGGGATTCGATCTCCAGGTCTTCTCAACCCTGGAGCCAGTGCTTACTCGCTGTGCTACCTGGCTGCCCCCACTACAATGTTTTGATAAACAATTCCATGAGATGTTCTGACATATTCAAAAGAAACAACAACAGCAATAACAAATCATCACCCAGTAGAAATCCTGAAAGTTTGGTTTCAGTAAAAAGGTGATAAATTCATTTATGTTCCCCTTTGCACATAGATGTTTGTGCATTTTTTAGGCATTCATGCAAACATGTGTCACAACTATATTTGGACACCTTTCTCATATCCTATCATGGTAGATTGTATAGATTATGAGCAACGATGCCACTACCATTACACTTCTCTTCTTTAAAAAACAATCCCTTCAAATATCAAATTTTCAAATGTATTAGAATATGCTACAATTTCACAGGTATATATATATATATATATATGAATGAATACACATATTTAGTACCTTTATGTATACAAAAATCTTAGTACAATTTTCCTTTAGCTTTTTAAATAATCTTAATAGTTATGACTTAAAAGGGAACAAATTTCCTATCTTTTTTTCTCTCTAAAATATTCATAAATTCCTTTATGAAGAAAAACAAGGTGGAATTTTCTTCATTCTATATAAATCTTTTTTTTAACTGTTTGTACTTAGAGGGGAAAGGTGTTCTTTTTGGTAAAACTAAAAAGTTTTGCCAAAAAGAAAAGCAAAAATACAGGGTGAACAGTACAATAGGAAATAGAAACAGGGCCATGAGGAAGAATCAGAAACTAAAACAATTGTAAGCATTTCTTTAAGGTAGGGTTTATATTATTTCATATAGAGACAGGGGTCCCTTGTTTTTTTTTTATTTATTTTAAACTTTAATTCTGAAACTTGAGTGGGCAATAAGAAAAAGAACCATATCATAAACTTAAAAACTAAAACTTAAATACAAAACAAGAAAAGAGAAAAAAAAGCATTACCATGCACTTCAAAATGTAAGAGAGGATTCATAGCATATATATAACAGTCAATTAGAATTTCAAGAAAGTTTATATAATAAGTACTACACATTGTATTCAGAGCTATCCACCTTTTCTTTGCTTCCTTGTAAGTTTTCTTTTGTTTTTTGCTGTGCACTTTTTACTTTGTTCTTTTTTTTTCTTTTTACCACTGCCCAGGCTACAATCAGCATAGATACAAACACACAAACACACATACATATATACATGTATTCACACATATATAAATGTATACATTATACACATATACACTTATATGCACATATATATCTATTATCATAAGCATATATAGACATATATATTCATATGCATTTATGTAAAACCAAAAGCACTTGTTGATCCCCTGTTTCTCTGAGGGTAAATAATATTTCCTTTCATAAATCCAGGACTTTCCATATTTTTGTAAGTCCACTCACCCATAATTTCCAACACTACAGTAATATTCCAACCTTATATTATCTAGTTATTTTAAATACTCTAAAACAATTTTGATTATTATCTCTGACATATAGTGTAATTTCCCTATTTTTCTCTTTCACTTAAATCTATTTTAGTTTTAACTTTGTCTGAGGTCATGAATACTACCCCTGCTTTTGCTTTTTCCCAAAGAAATTCTACTCCTGATCTCTCTTTTAGGTTTCTATATGTCTCTTATTTCCTATTCCTCCTGATTCCTCTACTTTGCTTCTACCTCCTAATTTGCCAATCTATTACTTAACTTACTATCTTTTTTTTTAAAAAATATACTGCATGATTCTTGCAATTACACAATTAAATTGTAATTATCTTAGAAAAAAGAGAAATTCCTTTAGATGAATTTCATCTTTAATTCTCTACTAAGACAGGCGTTCATTCAATTGAGTTCAAGAAGTGAGATTACCTGTGGAAGGATGATTTTGCTGATTCTACATGGTTATGTAAAAGATTTCCCTTAGTGAGTATATATGAAATTGCAAAGTGATCATTAATATATTATTGAAGGAAGTAGATAAACAATGACTAATTTTGTTTCATCCATTATTTTTTTCTTGATTTTCTACTTTCAATTGATGAATTTCAATTTTATTTTAAAATTTTATTTGTATTAGTAATATACATGCTGTGATTTTGAAATATATTTAGAAAGAAAATTATGCCTTAACTTTTTAGGGTGAATCTAAATTACATGAATCCCAGAAGCTGTGAATAAGAAGAATCTTGGCAACATAATATTATTTTATGAATGCTATGTTATAATTATGATCATGATTCAACATCCTTTATAGCCTACTCGTTTCACATATTTAGAACATTTCTTCAATTTTCCTATAAAGTTGAAATTCCACATAGCTGGTGATTTAACAAACATGTTCAGAATGAGATTTTGCTATTCTGTGGATTTAAGCAAATAATAAGGGGAGGTAGAATTTGTGAATTAAGGGAAATAGAGAAAAGTAAAAATAAAGTACACAATTAGATAAAATAAACATTAAAATAGATGAAATTATAACTTTATTCAAGTGATCTCTTCAATATCATATCAAACTATATGTAAATCTAAAATTTTATTAAATAATGTAATCTTAACATTGGAGTGGACTTTAAAGATAATTTTTATTCTCATTCAGCAGATGAAAAAAAGATTGAATCCTATACAGAATAATTGATTTGTCCAAGGTCACACAGCTAGCAAATAAATGACATGAAAATAATTTGAACCATGATCTTCTAATTCCATGTCTAGTATTTCTTACTTTATCACATTGATGGTCTTTGGAAATATATTTTCCTTCCTAAGTAGACAATACTGACATGATATCACTGAGACATGCATTTTGATTCATACATAAATGGTGATTTTTCCATTAGTAAGGATGAACTTGAAGTAAATCATCATACAAAAATTTCAGTGTAAGTAACCTGATTGAGGTCACTCAAACCAAACTCATGAAACCAAAGTCTAGCCTAATGAATTTGAATATTCGTGTTGCATTGCATTCTATATGAGAGGAAGATAAAAGTTATAGGAGAAGCATAATGAGATTACAGGGACTGGAAGTTGTGAAGATGGGAAATGAGATTCCTTCCCATATGCTTAATGGCTATGCAACTATGAACTCATAATTTAAACTATTTCATCATTAGTTTCCTCATCTCTTTTTTTTTTTTTGCTTTTTGGAGGGGGGGAGGGAGGGCAATTGGGGATAAGTGACTTGCCCAAGGTCGTACGGCTAGTAAGTCTTAAATGTCTGAGGCCAAATTTGAACTCAGGTCCTCCTGACTCCAGGATCAGTGCTCTATTCCCTGCACTACCTAGCTGCCCCCACCTTTTTCCTTTTTTCCCCCCTCATCTTTATAATGAAACTATTAATTGTATCTAACTCACATGGACATTATGATGACTAAATGAAAGAGTATAAAAGACTTCTCAATCTGTAAAGCACATATGAGTTATTAAATACTGACTTAGCGTTTGAAATGTTTGCAATTTCCTTGGGAAGACAAGGTATACACACACACACACACACACACACACATATATATATATATATTCATACAGAATATGCCCAACAGTTTTAGGCCACATATGGTTCAGTGCACAAAAAATAAATGCAGACAATATTTGCTATAGAAGTTCCAATTAAAAAATGGGCTCAATATGGGCTGCAGTGTTTGGAAGAGGCTTCACAAAGAAGGCAGTACTTGACTTTTACCTATGTGATGATGGTATCCAGATCTGGATAGATGGAGTAGGAGAAACATATTCTTGGCAAGGAGAACAATCTACATTTATTCTAATGGGGAAAAACAATACTTAAAAGAAAATGAAAACAGGGAGGGGGGAAATGACAATGATGTAGGGAAATTATAGAGAAAGTCCAGAGATTCAGAAATATATCCTAGAGACTAATGAAAACATTGCTACTGTGAATGTACTTCTTAAAATGGAAGTTGTATGATAACCAGGTCATCAGAGTAAGTATACTCATGAGGGAAGATGTTTCAGAATGTAAAAAAGTAAAGGTTAAAGAGGTTTATTCACCATATAGGTTCAGAGGACTCAAAAGCTCAGATCTGGAGTTTGCAGGGCCCTTAGAATCTTAGTAATATTTCCATTACACAGATTATGCAATTGAGATTCGATAAGGTTTTCTGACTCACTGTAATGGTAATGGGATTTGAAAATCTTCCATATCCCTTGTGTTGGTAAGCAAGCAGGTACTTAGCAGTTAGTTTCAAATTAATAAATTAAGTATTAAGACCCAGTACTTGGGTATCATGCAGTGGGATGGACTTGTTGATGCAACAGGAAGGGCCAGAACAGGGAGGAGGTAATACTGTATATAAGGAAAAGCCCATGCTGAGAGAGGCCAGAACTGCTGGAAGAAAGCATCTGGAAGCTAGGCTCTTACTTCTGGAGAGAAAGAAGAGAACTAAAAAGTGAACTGAGAACTGAGAACAACTGAGAAGAAAAAATGATCACTGAGGACTGAAAAAAGAATTGAGAAGAATTGAGAAATGAAAATAGAGGAGAACTGAGAGGAATCATAACTACAGTGTCTTTCAGACTTTGTATGTTTTGATGTTACTTTATCAGATTTGTCTGCTGATAAAGGACAGTGCTGTTGTTGCAAAGCCCTGGTACCTTGCTCCTGGTTCAGAAGCCCTGAAAGAGAATTTTCTTGTTGTATGTTTAAAGAATTCCTGGAGGAGGGTCTTCCTGATGATTTCAGAGGTCCTGGGACTATACTGACAATTTGTGTTGATTCGTCAGACATTGTTGTTATGTCTATGCTGATTTCACAGACAGAAAGTGAATTGATAAGATTTCCCACAAAGTTCATGAATGTTAATGTGGATTTCATAAGTTTTGTCTTCCCAGAAACAGAAACTGTGAAGGACTTGAGGTTGACTGGACACTGTGAGCTCCAATATGAAATAGGAACTGCACAAGAAGCTGGACAAAGAACTGAGAACTGTCTGTCTTTGAACCCAGGTGGCAGTTGCATAGATTTGGGCAGGAGCTGGGACCATGGAAGATGAACCATGGAAGCTGAGATTCTGCCTTGAATCAAGATGAAAAGACCTTTCCTTGGATATTTAATGCAAACCTAGAAAATCATGACTTACTGTGCCCTGGGGGGGGAAATCTGACCTTTATATTTAGATGACTGAATTAAGGAGTTTCCCAATTAAGAAGAAAGACAACTTTTTGATTGAAGAGATTAAGACAATGTGACCTAGGGGTGGAGGACTTTGACCTTTGTACTCTCTGTCAATTAAGGAGGCTTGCCTCCTTAAGGATGATTGAATTGAGGACACACTAAAGGATTATGGTACTAAATAAATGTGATATTTTGCTTAAAATTATGTGACCATTTTGCTGAAAACTATGTGGCCACTTTAGTGATAAGTAGTTAAGCCATATCATTGTGAATGCTATATTTTAATTTCTGTGAATATTTTGTCTTAGTTTGTCACTGAACAAATAGAGAGTTCACTCTACTATGTAATCAGGACCTTGAAAGCTGTTCAAAGCAGCAGTCCTCTGGAAAGCTGCTCATGCTTGGCTTTATACCAGTTCCTTTGGACTCCAGAATATCATATTCTAAGCCCTCCAATGAATTAATATAGAAGCTTTTAAAATTTGTGTTATCCTTATTGTGGCTCCACAATACTTGAATTATTTCTTTCTGGCTGCTTGAAGCACTTTCTGATTGACCTGCAAACTCCAGAATTTGGCTAAAATAAATCTGACAGCTTTGATTTTTGGGGTGCTTAGCTTTATACCCACTAAATGCATATAGTAAATTCAAATATCAAATATAAAACTGAAATAAATCATCATTGCTCCAGATTTCTTGATCTAGAAACAGGGAACATGTAGTCACCCATGAACTACACCATATTTGATAATCATGTTTTCAGAAGCTGCAACTGACTTTTTCATGTTCCTATAAAAATAGAGTGGGTACATGAATCAGCACTAAGAGTTTCAATAGGAAATGTAAAACATTGTGTTATAAGTAATTAAAATTAATTTTAACACACAACCATTCATGTATGTGGGACAGAGGAACAACTTTGAATTCTGTTAATATTCATAGTTCAGACCATTTTCCCCCTTTCACTATAGAGTTATATTACTTGAAATCCATGGAGGTGTAAAAAGCTCAATTATAAAATAGTCATAGGGAGTCTTTATTTTATTTATTTATTTTTTTAAAGCACTTGGGGTTAAGTATCTTGCTCAAGGTTACAAGACCAGTTATTTCTGGGCGTGGTGCTAAGTTTCAGAGCCCAGATTCGATCCCAGTTCATCCTGACACTGGGGACAGTGCTCTTACTCACTGAGCCACCTGGCAGCCCTGGAGTCTTTTTTCTTTATTGGATGAAGAGGCTTATGTTCTAAAGTCTAAAGCTTTGAATCAACTGAAGTACCACCACTGGAAATATCAAAAAGAACCTCCAATTCCAGTATGAGATATGTGGCAGGGTGACACAGCACTGAGCAAGCTCATATTAGTGAGGTTTAAATTTACTGTACATGATTCCATATTTTGCAAACTTGACTTAAAAATATTTATAAATAGGCAATTCAACAAACACATACTGAAAACTCTGCCTTGACTTTTTTATTCACAGAAAAAAAATGTTATATTTTTGGGAAAAAAAAAACATTTCCAGCACTTATTTTTTGCTTGTTACCAATAGAAAAGAAAATGTTCTCCCCTGGCATCCCAATTATTTTCTGGGTGGGGGTGGCAGTGAGGAATCTTTCTTTTATATAAATTGGTAGAACAATTCCTGGCACATATTAAGTGCTGAATAAATTCTTGTTGATTTTACTTCTAATGGAAACCATAGCACTGACATGAGATCTCAAAAAAAGAAAGCTGTTTCTGTTGGTGTTTTATTTGTCATATTCACCCTTTTTTTCTGGCTATTCATAAATTAACCTTAGAATTTTAGCAAAATAATTAAAAAGAAATAGGCACTGTCTCACTTTTGCATTTGGGTCTCCAAACTATATCACAGTAGGTTGTCACCTGGTACTGTATATCTATGTCTATGTCTATGTCTATGTCTATGCTTATGCCTAAGTCTATTTCTATGTCTATATGTCTATATCTATCTGTCCGTCTGTCTATCTCTCTGTCTGTCTCTCTATATGTATATGTGTGTGTGTGTGTGTGTGTGTGTGTGTGTGTATTTTTTGTAACCAGCAAAATTGGTGGGCTAGCAAGTGTTGACAATGACGAGATGGGGTGTAATCAATAGTCTGTTTATTACAGGACCATTTCACTCAGAGCCAAAGATACAAGGGGCTCACAGAGTATATATGCCCCCCAACAGAAGGTCTACATGACCCAAAAGAATGTAGATACCCCAAAAGAATGCAGACAATGTACAAGGACCCTCCCTTGATGTTATTTACTATTTACCCTTCCTTAAGGTTAGTTATTTTATAAGGTAATATCACAGAACCATATACTGGAGCATAAACAAAAAAAGATTACATACCCTCTTGCTTATCTGCCTTGTATCCTTGCAGTTAATTGTATAGGGCAGGAGAATTTTCCTTTAGTGGGGCCAAGTGACCCCAAAAGTTCTCTACATCCAAACAAGGTTATACATTCTCTTGCTTATCTGCCCTATAACATTTCAGGTAATAATATAGGGTAGGGGAACTCCTGAAAGTTCTCTACATCTCCCACATTTATTACTTGAAAAGAATGCAAACAGGGGCGGCTTGGTAGCACAGTGAGTAAGAGTACCACCTCCAGTGTCGGGATGACCTGCGGATCAAATCCAGGCTCAGATACTTAGCATCACACCCAGAAATAAATGGCCTTGTAACCTTGAGCAAGTTACTTAACCCCGATTGATTAAAAAAGAAAAAAAAAATCCAGCAGAATCATGCAGTTGGGCATTATATACCACTTGTTGAATGATATGAGGAAAACAGGAAATAAGGATGGGTAAGCAAATACATAAAACAAGTAGTACCACCCCTATTCCTAGGAAGGTTATTATTTGCTGTTTTTGTCAAGGTAATGTTCCCTGAGCTCACTTCATTTAATCCACAATATTTTTTGCCTCTGAATTTGGTAGTAGTGACAGCTGACTTTCTTGGTCAATGAGGCTAGCCAAATTATCTAAATCATTTATGTCAAGGGATGTGTTACAGTCATCCCATAGCCCATTAAAATGATTTCTTATTTGGTTATATTGATTATACTCTGATTAATTATGTTGTTTGTTTACCATACATATATATATATATATATAATCACATATTAACCTTTGTCTAACTTGCATTAATTCAATCTCCTCAGTTATAGCAATTACATCGTCTATAAGCTGAGTTATTGCTTTATAAAAACTCTTTTTGATTTCTGATTGTAAAAAAAAATCCTCATGAAACATTGACAGACAATTCATGTAAATATTGAGCTTTCATTATCTGATGTTGTACAGTGCTAATGGATATAGACATAGCAACACTGCTCATTATAGTAGCAATTAAAGCAATTATCCCAACAACAATGCAGGAAATATACTTTTTTTTTCTATTGAAACCCAATAATTGATTAATTTGGACAATAGAATGACCAGCACCAAAGTGAAACCAATGTTCACTCTCCACAGGTATGTGATAATAATGGAATATAAAGATCCCCCTGTATTGGCTTGGTTTTCAAATTGATTGTGTTAAAACCCAGAGCTTGTTAATCCCGCCTGTGGGATGGACTTGTTGATGTGAAAAGAGAGTCCTGAACTGGGAGGACCTGGTGACATAGATTTGGAGAGACAAGAGAGAGGCAGAAGAACTTTTTGGAAGCAGCACTTGTGGAGGCAGAGAGAGACAGAGAGGATTGCTGAGAGCCACTTTGAGTTGCCCTGGACTTTTGAGACCTGCCCCCTGAGCTGCCAAGGACTGAGGAGACATGGCTGTTTTGCTGGTACTTTGTCTGTCTGTTTTGATGTGGTTTTGCCAGATTTGTCCACTGGTGAAAGACAGTCCTGTTGAAGAAGTCCTGGAACCTGGCTGTTGGCTAAGAGCTCCTGAGACTGGCCTGCAGACAGAGAATGAATACTGTCCACTGGTGAAGGACAGTGCTGTTGTTGCAGGGGTCTGGGAACCTTTCTGTTGGTTCAGAAGCCCTGAAGAAGGATTTTCTTGTTGTATGTTTACAGAAATCCTGGGAGAGGGTTTTGCTAATTTTTTCAGGGGTTCTAGGACTGTTCTGCAGACAGGATGAATTAATGAAGAGACTGGCAATGTATCTTGTGGCCTTGATAAGCCTTGTCTCCCCAGGAACTAAGATTGCTGAGAACTTGGCTCATGTCAAGATGAAGAAAAGACCTCCATTTGGGTATTAAGTGCTGTGCTTAAACTTGATGTAACTCTGGGGTAGTGTGATCCAGGGGTGGGGAACTTTTGACCTTTTTGTGTTCTATGGTTGAACAAATGAATGTACTTTACTTATGTTTGGAAACTAATCTCCATTTGAGAAGAGGGGCTTTGTGGTGGACTAAATGAAGGTACAGCCTAGGGGTGGAGTAGTATTTAGAACAGGGACTTTGTAATTGATTGAATGAATGGAAGGTCCTGGGGTGGGGTAGTACTTGGAGATTATTTAATCACACTTAGTAAATGCAGTATTTTGAATGATGTCATGTTTTGATCTTCTCTGTTCTTGGTTTGTCACTGAATAAAATGGAGAGCACCTATGCTGGTAATTTGAACCTTGGGAAGTTGCCTTTCCTTGGCATTACATTACAAGGTACCATAACCATACTATGTCTTCTTATAACAAATAGCAGTTGTCCTAAAGAAGTATTATCAGGACATTCACAAACTTTACAATTAACACATGTGACATTGTAATGCTTATCACTTTTGTTGATAATTACATTGCTATGATTTCCCAACATGAATGCATACCTCTCTCCTAAACAAGCACATACAAATCTGTGGTCAGTGTTGCTCAGGTATATCCAATTAGGAGCAAAAATCAAAATCTTTGCCAATAAAGACTGACCTTTCCTTGTGAAGAGATTTCTGGAAGAAACTCCCTCCACCCAGCCATCTCCACCCAAGGCAGATGATCAAGGACTGCCCAGTATCTTGTAGAGGCAACTACTGGAAGCTGAGCAAGGATAGTAGGATGCGGGATCACTGTCTCCTTGCCCTCATTTAGGCTCTGGCTCCTCCTCTGCTGCCAGCCTCATCTGGTTCTGGTTCAGGGGGCCAAATGCCCAGTCTCTGCATTTGTTGACACAGCCCTTGTTCTCCTTTTTGTATCCAGACTTCCTCCTTCTCATTTGTGGAGACACACAAAATGCCTTGGCCACACTATTACTCTGCGTGAACCATTGTCCGTTATCATTTTTCCACATCACCCATATAGTAACTATACTTGTCTAGGGCTGTGATCTTTGCAAATTACTAATTGTATGCTCAGTAACACCCCAGAATTTTTCTGGTGGTGTTTTATTTTTAAGATCTAATGTCAAATAATTTATTACATATAGTGACAATCCCAACATTCTTCTTGGAGTATCTGTGCTCCAAATTCCCCCTTTTAGTTTTTGGAGTGCAGTTTTAAGTGTACGATTTTTTCTTCCATCAATGTCCTGACCTGTGGGGTTGTAAGGAAGCCCTGTAACATGGTGAATACCCCATTGAAGACAGAATTCAGCAAAGCTTTTTGAGGTATAAGCAGTGCCATTGTCAGTCTTTAATTGTTTTGGCACATTCACATCAGCAAAGCTTTTAAGAAGATGTTCTTGAACATGAGAGGTTATTTCCTCAGACATAACAGTTGCCCATGTAAACCCTGAATTTGTGTTCACAGTTACATGTATATATTTCTGTCTCCCAAAAACAGAACAATGAGTAACATCAGACTGCCAAATTTCATTGGGTTACAGTCAATGGGGATTTACACCCTGGGGTACAGAGAGACTGAAAATAACACATGATGGACAGCTTTTAACTATTTGCCTCACTTGTTCTCTATATCAAAGGTCCTAGCAAGCATTCTAGCAGATTGATTAAATCTATGATGGGATTCCCTTGCTAATTCTAATGATCCCACAGGGATTTCATAAGCTATGTGATTACCTTTAAAAAGTGGTCCAGCAAGATTGGTATGAGAAGGGACATACATAATGTAAAAGGGATGTGATATATTTTATACAATATCTTGTAAATCATAGAACGATATGTACAACTCAGTTTTATTTATACATATCTTGGCTGTTGGCTGAACATCAATCAGGGACCCTTCTGATCATGTGGTGACCTTAAGTTGTGATAAAATATCTCTGAAATTTTCCTTACATGCCCTCAAATTCCCAAGTAAGTTTTCTCACGCTTTTTAAAGGTTGGCTAACTTATACTATGCCCCTCATGTTTATATCTGATTTTTTTTAACTGTTCACTTTGGGTCCCATTGTTCCTTATTGATAATGGTCAGGTCTGCTATAGTGTTTAAGAGACCCCAAATTCTCCTGCTCTCTACATATATATGAAGGGTGGGTCTTGAGGTAGTAATGATCGGAGACCACATGACTCTGGATTCTGTAAATATCCATTGTTCTTCTTTTAATTGGATCCTGTAACTGCTGGGATTGATAATTTTAATTTTAATCTTATTATAGTCTTCTCAGTCTTTTTTGTTCTACATAGGTTGGAGTGAATTGTATATCCATATATTCCCCTTCTGAGGTTAATGAAAGTACCCCCATGGCAGGAGAAGAGCTCCTAAGAACAACTTCTCTCTCCTGGCCTGGATAAATGTTTATTCATGTAACCTCAGGCTGTAAATTAACAGCAATTATTTCACAGGGGGAGGGACCCAAACTGTCTCACCCTCCTGAAACTCTGGAGTACCGAACTAAAAATGAGCCCCTGCTGTTTTTTGTGTGCCTGGGACTTGGCCCTTGAGGCCATTTCCCAAATTTCTAAATTGACATTCTGAAGACCAATGAAAGCCCTTATGACATTTGGGGTATTTTGATTTTGGTCATAATTCACTATTACTGAAACCCACTTGACATTCCTTTTTGAAACGACCCCCTTTACCACATTTATAACAATTATTGTTTTTTCTATTTGTAGCAGCTTCTGCTTCTGCTCAGACCATAGATTTTACCTCCATAGATTTTCTGTTTAATTGATTCAAGGAGGAATCAACAGGAAGTGCCAAAAAAGCTTTCTTATGATCTAAATAGCAATTCCCTCTAGCTATTTGTCTTACTAATTCTTCCAATCCCACAGTGCTTCCTAAGGTATGCTCAGCTGCTTCTTGTATTTTTGCCACAAAATCAGGAAATGATTCCTTAGGTCACTGCATGATATTTGTAAAAAAATTTTTCCTACTTGACCAGAACTGATTATCTCTTTCCATGCTTGTATTGCACACTCTTTAATAGGACTATATCCTGCCACTTAATGTATTAGGTCTGTTACCCAAAAGCATGGAAATATTTGGTATGTTAGGCCCCTCTGCCAACATAAGATCATATTGTTTGCTATGACATTTTTCCTTATAATTGGCCTCCCACTATAAGTAGTACATTGGGGTTAGGCATATTTTAGCTATTTGCCTCCAATCATATGTTGTCAAAACTATCACTGCTAAATTTTCCAATAATCACACCATACAAGAAGCTGTTGCTCTGTACTCCTGTACAGTCTTTTTTTACCTCCTTAAGATCTTTTATATTTAATTTTTGCCATGTTCCATTGCCCTGGTGATCTACTATAATACTATATGCCCACAAATTGCAGCAGTTAAATCCCATTTCTCTTGGTGTCTGTCCTTCATCTTTCATAAGTTTTTGAAAAGGTGTATATAATTCTGCCATTAGGCTTCACAGCTATTTCTGCTCCCCATGTGCAATTTTAGGGTCGACTTGGACTGAGATCAAAAGATTTGGTATTTTCTAGGGTTATTTTTCCCCAGATATTCAGGAGGTGTGGTCTCTTCTTGATCACCTTTTATGTTCAGTATTTTTTTCAGATTTGTTTTGTCTGCAAGGAATACTTTAATGACATTACAAATTGCAAATATGGAACCAGAGTCACTCTCCTGTCCATTCTCCTTAAAGTAATTAACTAAAGCCTCTCCCACTGCTTCCCCATCAGGTCCTCTCATCTGGGAGCCACTAGGAAATCATGGGGCTTCCTGATAGACTATTTAATATATTTTTTTTTCAGAATCTGTTTCTTAACTGAAATTCCTTTCTTACACACTATAAGTTGTAATATTCTCAGATCTTTTCCTTCATCTTTTAATTCCTTCACTAAGCTTCCTCCCATACTATGTCTCTGTGAGCTCTGATTATGAAAAATTGAGCATGCCAACTAACACCCTTCTAGAGACTTCCCCTTACCTTGAAAGAAATCCATTGTCCTTCAGATTTCATACAGGCCCGCTTCCTGCTGGCAAATCCTAGGGCTCTGTCACTAGACACTCAACAGCAGTCCTGATGCCTCATGTTGTGGGCACCACTTACTGTGGCCAGCACAGTTGATGAGCTAGCAAGTGTTGAGAATATTTGGACGGGGGTGTAATCAATTGTCTGGTTATTATAGTACAATTTCATACATAGTCAAAAATATAAGGGGCTCAAAGGGTTTATATGCCCCCTAACAGAAGGTCTATGTGATGCAAAAGAATGTAGACACCCCAAAAGAATGCAATGTACAAGGACCCTCCCTCTATGTGACCCAAAGAAATGCAGACAATGTTCAAGGACCCTCCCTTGATCTTGTTTACTATTTACCCTTGCTTAAGGTTAGTTATTTATTAGAGTAATATCATAGGAACATATCCTGAGGTGTAAACAACAATAGATTAGACATTGCTTATCTTGCTTATCTGCCTTGTAACCTTGCAGGTAATTGTATAGGGCAGGAGAATATTCCTTTAGCAGGGCCAAGGGACCCCAAAAGTTCTCCACATCAAAACAAGGTTATATGTCCTCCGGCTTATCTACCCTGTTACCTTTCAGGTAATAATATAGGGGAGGGGAACATTTCATTAGCAGAGCTGGGGAACTCCTGAAAGTTCTTTACATATATTTATCTATCTCTAACTATACCCATATACACCTACATGTTTGTATACATATGTATATACATATACATGTATATAAATGCATACATGTATATATGTATATGTATATATACACATATATACATTATACACAAACATGC
This sequence comes from Petaurus breviceps papuanus, assembly GCF_028583685.1. NCBI lineage: Eukaryota > Metazoa > Chordata > Mammalia > Diprotodontia > Petauridae > Petaurus > Petaurus breviceps. The sequence continues at coordinate 3,846,163 of NW_027186320.1, forward strand.
ACACACATCCATGTATGTAGTTGGAAGGGATCCCAGAAATCAAAGAATCCAACCTCTATATCTTAAGGATGAAACTGAAACCCAGGGAAATGGTCAAATCAAAAGCAGTATTTTAACTCAGATTTTCTAACTCCATACTCAGTGCCCTTTTCACCCATACTATTTCAAGGGTAAAGTGACTTACTGAGTTAAACTAATTCAACCTCTATATAGACAATATACTCAGTAAGGTAAGTCAGCAACCAGGATAATATAATGTTTATTGGGAAAGAAAGCATAATGGTATAAATGCTTTTAATCTTTCATTTTCAAAGAGGAATATTGACATTGCAGATGATGTCTTGATTTCTGCATGAATTGGATTTAAATGATGCACAGTCATCAGTCTCATTCTCTTTTCCTGAGTCACTGAAGTTCAGTAGCAAGAAAAAAGTCAGGGTAACTGGCAATGGCCCAGTATGAAAGGAATGAGTTTGGCGTTGCAGATATCTGAACAAGCTTTAAGGTATCCACAGCACCTGCTTCAGTGACTCCAAGAAGCTGTACATGTTCCATAAGCCACACTCTAGTAAAACCATCTCAGCAGACATACTAACCAGCTTGAAGGTAAACTGACAGGGCTTAAAACCATAGATGATGTAGGGATGTCTACACTGAACAAATAAAGACTTCCTAAAGCAGAATGGATAGATGAGGACAGCAGTATAGATAATCTACATTTAAAGAACAAAAGAGTCAGACTTATCTTCCTCTGCTTAAAACTCATTTATTTTATCCAATTTATAAGTGTTCATGTGAAATAAAAATGCTTTAACTAACAATCTTTTCGAGACCAAACATTTGTGGAATTGGTAGACTGTAGTTCAGTGCAAACAGTATTGACTCTGACATCTAATGGGACTTTAGTCTTGATTTACCTAGTACCTCCACAACTCTGAGTCAATTAATCTCCCTTGGCCTTGGTTTTCTAATCTGTAAAGTGACTAGATGGACTAGATGGCCTCTAAAGTGTCTAATAGTTCCAGATCTATGGATCTTCCCTATAATGGCCTTAATCTCCATGTCACATATGGATAAAGAAACATGTATCCCCTTTTGCAATTGTTTGGATCAGATTACTCAATTCAGTATGGCTAAATTCATTTGGTCCCTGCAATGAATTTGTAAATCAGTTGTCTGTAACTTGAAACATTATTTTCCATATAGGAAAAAGAGACAAAATAAAACAAAACAAAACAAAGAACATAAAGTTGCAAAATGGAGAGACAACATAACATAGAGATAAGACCACTTATCTTGGATTCAGAGGATCAGAGTTTGTGTAACCTGTGTGTCATGTTGTGTCATTGTGGGGCTAATCATTTCAACACTCAGATTATCAGAGGATGAGAAATTGCAAGGTGGAAAAAAAGGTTAAAAGTTTTAATCTAATCTCTTAATTTGAGGTAATTGGATCTAGGTGTACACAGTGACTTGCTCAGTGGGAGTTACATATTAGCAAGTGACAAGAACTGATATATGAATCCAGCTTCTTTTACTCTAATCTAACTTTCTTTATCTTTTCTATTTTAACTTTCTTTCTATTTTAAAACCTTCAGCACTTTGCCTATAAAATGAAGACACTGTCATTCCAAACTCCCTTTAACCCTCTCATCCAAAGCAAAAAGAGAGAAAAACACTTTGGAAACTTCAGTGAGTTATAGAAATGTAAATTACTGTTGTTGGGTTGACAGATGAACCAACTAACGGGTAAATAATTGACAATGAAGATGGAAGAACAGTACTAATATTACTCAGCCATATTCTAGATATTGGATAAAGGGCCAGAGGATAGAAAAACAAGGTCATTGGAGTAGCATTGTTTTCTCATTTCTTCCAAGCTCTGGACTAACATTAAGTGACATTGACTTTTGAAACACATTTTGAAACTTCCTCACTCTCTCTCCCCTCTCCTCTCTTTCTCTCTCTCTGTCCCTCCCTCCATCCCTCATATAAGAGTTTTTCAAACGTTCTCTAATTAATGAACATCTCCTCAATTCCCAATATTTTTCCAACACACACACACACACTCACACACAAAGGTGTAAATATTTTTAACATATAAGAACTTTTCCTTTTTCTTTGATATCTTTGGGGTACAGATCTAGTAGTGGTATTGCTGACTCAGAGAGTATGCACACATTTATAACTCTTTTATAAACATTATCCAGAGGGATAGGACCAGTTCACAGCTTTAAAAATTTCTTAGTGTAACTATTTTCTCTCATGTCCTCCATTATTTGCCATTTTTGAAAGGTATGAGCTGATTCTACAAAGTTGTTTTCATTTGCATTTTTATAATCAATAGTGATTCAGGAGTTTTTAATATGAGTATATGTAGATTTTATTTCTTCTCCTGAAAACTTGTTTATATCCTTTGACAATTCAGCATTTGAAGAATGATTTATATTTTATAATTTGCTTCAGTTCTCTATGTATTTGAGAAGTAAGACCTTCACCAAAGAAATTTGATCTAAAATGTTTTGCTAACACTTCATTGTATATAACACTTTTTACCAAAATGTAGTTTCCCTAATCACCTCTTTTAATTAGATTGATTTTCTTTTAACTTTATCTGAGATAATGATTTCATTCAGATAAATTTCAGATGAAGCATAGTAAATTCTGCTCCAGCACTTTTTATAACTCTAGATTTGTCTTTCAATTTCAAGTATATAATATGTTTTCTGCTGGCCACTTTTTTAAAATGGGTGAATCCATCCCATTCCCATTCACAGCTATCATTGCTAACTATGCATTTCCCAACATCCTATTTTCTTCTGTTTATCATTTTCTCTTCTATTTTATCCTGTTCATCCTGAAAAGTTCCTTTTCTTTTTGACTACTATATCCCTTCTTCCATTCTCCCTTTTATCATCTTCCTTTTCCCTTATCATCTTTCCCGTTTGCTTCCTTGTTGGGTAAGATCGATTCCTCTAACATATATGTATGTGTGTGTCTGTATATATATATATATATACAGACACACACATACATGTATGTATATACACACATATATGTATGTATATGCATGTGTGCTTGTGTGTGTGTGAATGTATTCCCTCTTTGAAAAATAAAGTAGTGTACTTGAATGTGCATTTAGACTCCATAGTTCTTTCTTTGGGTATATTTAGACTTTTCCATCATGGGACATTTGGAATTGTCTTAGAAACTTGCATTAATGAGAAGAGCTTATTCTATCACAGTTAGTCATCACAAAATGTTGCTGTTAGTACACACAGTGTTCTCCATGTTGTGCTCACTTCACTCAGTGTCAATTCATGTATATCTTTCCAGTTTTTTTTTTTTTCTGAAGTCCACTTCCTCTTATGGAACAACAGTATTCCATTGCATTCATAGACCATAACTCATTCAGTCATTTCCCACTTACTGGTCATCCCTTCCATTTCCAAATCTTGTCCACCACAAAACGAGCTGCTTTAAATACTTTTCTACATGTGGGTCCTTTTCTCATTTGTATGATCTCTTTGGGATATAGACTAGAAGGGTTATTGATGGATCAAAGAGTATGCACAGTTTTAAAGCCCTTTGGGCATAGTTCCAGATTACTCTCCATAATGGGTGGATTAATTCACAATTCCACCAACACTGCATTAGTGTTCCAATTTCCCCACATTTTCTCCAACATTTATCTTTTTCCTGTTTTCTCCTATTAGCCAATCTGAGAGGTGTAAGGTGGTGCCTCAGAGTTGTATTGATTTGTATTTTTCTCCTCAGATTTGGAGCACTTTTTCATATGACTAGAGATAGTTTTAATTTCTTCATCTGAAAACTATCTGTTTCTATCATTTGACCATTTAGCAATTGTGAAATGACTCGAATTCTTAAAACTTTGACTTGTTTCTCTATATATTTGAGAAATTAGATTATTAACAAAATCACTTGTAAAAAAAATGTTTCCCAGATTTCTACTTTCTTTATAATCAGGGTTGAATTAATTTTGTTTGTGAAATTCTTTTAAATGTATTGTAATCAAAATTATCAACTTTACATCTCATAATGTTCTCTATTTCTTCTTTTCTCGTAAATTATTTCATTTTCCACAAATTTGATAGGTAAACTATTCATCCCTATCCTAGTTTTCTTATAATATTATAATACTAATGGGAATTTGAAGATCTCCCCTGTCCCCTGTTTTGGCAAGCTAACAGGTACTTAGCACTTAGTTCTAAGTTCATGATTGTGTTAAGTATTAAGAGGCAGAACTTAGGAATCCCACAGTGGGATGGATTAGTTGATGTAACAGGAAGGGCCAAAATGGGGAGTAGCTAATACTATATAAAGAAAAGCACAAGCTAAGAGAGGCCAGAACTTCTGGGACTGAGCATCTGGAAGCTGTGTTGCTACTGCTGGAGAGAGAGAAGAAAACAGAGAACTGAACTGGGAACTGAGAAGAGAATGAGAAATGAGGACTAACCTGAGAATTGAGAAGAGAGAAAAACTGGGAGGAGGCATGGCTGTGGTGTCTGTCAGATTTTGTCTGTCTGTTTTGATGTTACTTTATCAGATTTGTCTGCTGATAGAGGACAGTGCTGTTGTTACAGAAGCCCCAGGATCTTGCTGCAGGTACAGAAGCCCTGAAAGAGGATTTTCTTGTTTTATATTTACAGAAATCCTGGAGGAGGGTCTTGCTGACAGAGGTCCTAGGACTATATTAATAAATTCTGCTCATTCTTAATATTTGTTGTTGGGTCCATGTTGATTTTACAGGCAGAAAGTGAATTGATGAGGATGCTGGCAATGTGAATGGATGTAATTGTGGATTTCTTAAACTTTGTATTCCCAGAAACTGTGAAGGACTTGATATTGAGGACACACTGTGAGCTTCAATATGGAATGGGAACTAGAAAAGGAGCTGGACAACAAGTAGCTGGCAGGAGTTGGAACTATGGAAGGGGAATCATAGAAGTGGAGAGCCAGGCTCAATTTAAGATAAAAAAAACCTCTTCTTGGGGGCAGAGCCAAGATGGCGGAGTAGAAGCATGACCTTCCTGCGGCTCTGGCTTCCACCCTCCCTAGTCCATGTGAAAAGGGGACTCTAAACAAACTTTGGAGCTGCAGAAGCACAAAATGACACATAGAAGCTAACCACCCGCTGAGGACAGCCCGCAGGCTGGCAGGAATCCAGCACAGTGCTCTGGGAGCCGAGCCCAGCCCCACCGCAAGGCTTTAGCCCCAAGGCAAGGCTTTAATCCCAAGGCGGGCCTGACTAGCCTCCACCAGAGGGACTCCAGATCACCAGCAGCTGTGGCTGTTTCTAGATTTATCAACACATAGATGTGAAGGACAAAATAAAAGGTCAGTGCAGTCTGGACTTTAGGACCAATAAGTGAGAGTGTGTGCCTTTTACCTCCAGGGCGAAAAGCCGCTGAGAAACTGGTACAGCCAGCCAGCACCACATGGTGGCTTCAGCTCCTGGCCTGCAGAGTGTAGGGGAACCAAGAACCAGTCTGAAGGGTAATCGCTCTTGCTTTAACCTGCTTGAATCTGCATTGCTGTCCAAGGTGGAGGTTCTGGGGTGTTTGTCCAGCTTGCCAGAGTGTGTGGAGACCTCAGAGAGGGCACCCATCTAATACCTCCGGTAGCTGAGAAAACCCCAGCATTTGGTATGGAAGCTCCCCTGTCTGGTGGCAGAGTCATACTATGGCAAAAAGCTCAAAAGTCAAGTAATTGAGTGGCAAAATTAGCAGGCAAAATAAACAAAGCAGACAGAAGATTCCAAAAATACACTCCTATTTTTGGGACAAAAAGGAGCAAAGCATGGAACAGGAGGAAAACAGTGAAGTCAGAACTCCTGCACCAAAAGCTTCAAAGGAAAATACAAGCTGGTTAAAGGCCATAGACGACCTTAAGAAACAGATAAGAGAAGTGGAGGAAAAATTGGAAAGAGAAATGACAACAATGCAAGAAAATTATGAAATGAGTGTCAACAGCCTGACTGAGGAAAGTAATACCTTAAAAAACAAACTGAGTCAAATGGCAAAGGAGGCTCAAAAAGGCAATGAGGAGAAGAAAGCCTTAAAAAGTCGAATTTGCCAAATGGAAAAAGAATCTCAAAAGCTCAATGAGGAGAATCATGGCTTCAGAATTAGATTGGAGCATTTGGAAGCTAATGACTTTATGAGAAATCAAGATGCTGTTAAACAGATCCAAACACATGAAAGAACAGAAGGAAATGTGAAATATCTTGTGGGAGAAACCACTGACCTGGAGAATAGATCCAGGAGAGATAATTTAAAAATTATTGGGCTACCTGAAAGCCATGACCAAAGTAAGAACCTAGAAATCATCCTCCAGGAAGTTCTTGAAGAAAACTGTCATGATGTTTTCCTACCAGAGGGCAAAATAGAGGTTAAAAGCATCCACCGATCACCTCCTGAAAAAGATCCCAAAAAGAAAACTCCTAGGAATATTATAGCCAAGTTCCAGAATTCCCAGATTAAGGAGGGAATATTACAAGCATCCAGGAAGAAACAATTTGAATATTGTGGAAACACAATCAGGATAACCCAGGATATGGCAGCTTCTAAACTGAAGGTTCGAAGGGCTTGGAATATGATATTCTGGAGGGCAAAGAGCTGGGATTAAAACCAAGAGTCACATACCCAGCAAAACTGAGTATCATGTTTCAGGGAAAATTTGGTCATTCAGTGGAATAGAGGACTTTCAAGCATTCTTGCAGAAAAAAAACAGAGTTGAATAGAAAATTTGACATTCAGATACAAGAAGCATGAGAAGTTAAACAGGGAAAAGGAATCATAAGAAATTGATCAAAGTTGAACTATTAACATTCCTATATGGAAAAACAATAATTGTTGCTTATGAAATTTTTCTCAGTAGTTGAAGGTATTAGAAATATATAAACATATATATATATATATACACACACACATATACATATATATATATATTTATGAGGTTATATGGGCATATGAATACATATGTGAAAGTGTGTATATATGTTTACAGGTATACATAGATAGTGGGCACAGGACCAATTTACCAAGGAGGAATGATGCTTAAAGGGTGAAATTAAGAGGTGAGAGGAGTATAATGAGAGGAGATGGGAAGACACAGATTGGGGTAGACTATCTCATACAGAAGAGGCAAGGGAAAATGTTTACAATGGAGGGGAAGAATAGGAAGGAAAAAGGGAATGGGTCAACCTTATTCCCATTGAATTTGGCTTGAGGAGAGAGTGAAATACATACTAAATAGGGTATCTCACCCTCCAGGAGAATAGGGGGGAAGGGGATGAGAGGGCAGATGATAGAAAGGAGGGCAGGCTGCAGTAGAGGGAAGTTGGAAGTAACCACTTTTGAAAAGGGATGGAATCAAAGTAGAGAAAAGAACAAGTGGGAGGTAGGATAGGATAGAGGGAAATATAGTCAGTCTTTTACAATATATCTTTTATGTTATTGTTTTGCATTAGCCACACATGTACAATATATACTGAACTGCTTATCTTCCCAGTAAGAGTGGGTGACAAGGAAGGAAGGGAGTGAATCTAGAATTGAAAGTTTTAAAATCAAATTATATATATATATATATATGTGTGTGTGTGTGTGTGTGTGTGTGTGTGTGTGTATGTGTGTGTGTGTGTATACTATTATTAATACCATCTTACATGTAATTGGGAACTAAGATATACAGGCACTGAGGCATAGAGATCCACTGTAAAAGTCAAAAGGGGTGTGGGCACAAATATGGGAGAGAGCAGTTTGGAGGAGGGGATATCCTTTGGGACTGCTATTTTGGGGCTGTGGTTAGGGGAAAAACAGGGAGAAAATTTGTCCCTCAAAATCTGGTGAAAATGAATGATGTAAATCATAAGTTAATAAAGCATTAAAAAAACATAAGACTTCTTCTTGGGTATTTAATGTAAATTGAGAAGATCATGATTTACTAGGGGTGGGGAACTTTGACATTTACATTTAGATGATGGAGTTAAGCACTTACTAATTAAGGATGATTGGAAACTCATCTCCAAATTAGAAGAAAGAAGACTTTTTGATTGAAGAGATCAAGACAATGTGACCTAGGAGTGGAAAAATTTTGACCTTTGTACTTTGTGTCAATTAAAGAGGCTTCTTCCTTAAAAACGATAGAGTTACTAAATGAATACACTTTGTTTAAAACTATATGACCCCTTTGGTGAAAACTAAATGTTAAATAAACATAAACAAAAATGTCCATTTTAGGGATAAATTGTAATGCCATCACACTATGACTGCTTTATTTTGATTTTCTGTGAATGTTTTTTCTTAGTTTTTTACTGAAAAAATAGAGATTTCATTATACTATATAATCAGAACCTTTAAAGCTGTTGACAACAGCCGTCCTCTGGAATGCTGCTCATATGTGGCTTTACATGTATCAGCTTTTATATCTAAATCATGTACCCATTTTGATTCATTTTGTTATATGGTTTATGATCTTGATCTATTTGTAGTTTCTGCCATACTATTTTCCAATTATTTCAGTAGTTTTTGTTCCATAGTGAGTTCTTAACCCAGAAGCTGGAGTCTTTGGGTTTGTAATATAGTAAATTATTATAATCATACCCTAACCTATTCCACTGATCTACCACTCTATTTCTTGATCACTACCAAGTTTTTATGATAATTGGTGCCTTAGAATACAATTTAAGATTTGGTATGGCTAGGCCATCTTGCCTTTCTTTTCATTAATTAACTTCATATTCTGTATGTTTTCTTCTTCCAGTTGAATTTTATTATTTTTTTCTACTTCCGTAAAATAATTTTGGTACCTTTATTAGTATGACAATAAATAAATTAATTTAGGTAGAATTGTATATTCATTTTATTATCTTGGCCTATACATAAACAACTGTTCATTTCCAATTATTTAGGTCTGACACACGATTCTTTTATGTCAGAAAATTTTCTCCATTCTACTCCTCCCTATCTTGTTCTTTCAGTGCATCTCTTTCTCTAAAGGCTCCATGTTTTGGGAGAAGAGGAGATCATCTCAATATAATCTACTCAGATCTTTCACTTATATCATAAGTGGATTTATAATAACTGAGGAGACAAAATATAAATTATGTAATTTATTAGAACATATGCATAATAAACCCTCTCAAAGTTCCCTTAACAGACACAAAGACCCAATGAAGGATTTTGCACTGATATTTATGTTAACAGAAAACAATATACAGGATACATAACAAGGTATAGGTTTAAGTAGTCTGATTTTTTATTGGATGAAAGATGGTGGACTTTACAAGTTCTTGAAAAGCCAGAGAGAGGAATTCCCCCAAATCAAGTGCTTTAGAGGAAAAAAGGAAAGAGACTTTGTTCACATAATAGAGTCATTTTAGTTCTCACATCTCTGCCTATGTATACTCCACTCTTAATAATTATAGAGTTATTTGGAGTTTCATGTTTCATCTTCTCATTTGCGAATATCAACAGTATAACATTATTGAGTCCCTTATGGTCACTTTAACGTTTACCATTTTTTATTTCGCTTGAATTTTTTGAAAATTATATTTTCTATTCAGCTCTAGTCTTTTCATTTAGAATGCTCCTTGGGGCAACTAGGTGGCACAGTGAATAGAGCACCAGACCTGGAGTCAGGAGGACATTAGTTGAAATACAGCCTCAGAGACTTGGCACAAAAAACTTAGACATGTGACCTTGGTAAAGTTAGTTAACTCCAATTGCCCCATCTTCCCCCCTCCACAAGGCAAAAATAAAGAATTCTCCTTTATTTCATTAAATTCAGATACTTATGTATCTATTCAATCTATAAAGTATATCTATATTTTCCTTTAAATGATAATTCTCATTTGTACTGAATAGGTTATTCTTGGTTTTAATCCCATCTATTTAGCCTTCTAGAATATCATAGCCCAATCCCTATGCTTATTAAAGTAGTGGCTGCTAAATCATGTGTGATACTCACTGTGGCTCCATGATATTGAAATGGTTTCTTTCTGGATGCTTGCAATGAATTCTGCTTGACCTAAGCTGTAATTGGTCTATAATATTCCTGATAGGTTTCATGTTGGAATTTCTTTCAAGATTTGATCAGTGAACTCTTTAAATTTCTATTTTACCCTTTGGTTATAAATGTAAATTATAAGTTTATATATTATCTATTTCAATATATATTTTTAATAGATTTAGATATATAGATAGATTTTAAGTTATAAAGGCAGTTTTTCTTCATAATTTATTTAAATATGATGTACAAACTCATTTTTATTTATAGATTTTGTTTAGTTCAATAATGCTTAATTAATCTCTCTGCAATCTGCTTTTAGGTTAGTTTTTTATGATGAGATTGTTCACATTTTCTTTCATTCTTTGAGGTTTTTTTTACTTTTTTTGATGTATCATGCTGTCATTAGTTTACATTTGGTCAATTCTTATTTTAAGGATTTTTAAAAAGTGAGCTTTTATACCTAATTTTTTTTTCTATTTAGACAATTCTCATTTTTAAGAAGGTCTTTTCTTGAGTGAATGTTTGTGCCTCCCTTATAATTAGGCCTCTCCTGTCTTTTTTTTTTTGAAGTGATATTTTCTTTAGAATATTTTGGTGTCTTTTTTGCCAAACTATTCTCTTTTCAATTATTTTTCCTTCACCTTCATTTCTTTTTTTTTTTTAACTTTATTTAGCATTTTATTTTTCCCCGGTCATGTCCAAAAATAATGGTTAATAACCATCTTCGAAACTTTGACTTCCAAATTCTCTCCCTTCCTTTCTCCTCACCCCAGCCACAAAGAGAAGGCAAGCAATTCCATATAGATTATAAAAGTATAGTAATGCAAAACACATCAATAATTGTCATGTTGTGAAAGAAATCATAGAAAAGAAAAAAAAAACAATAAAAATAAAGAAAGTTAAAAAGAGCATGTTTTAATCAGTACTCAGATACCAACAGTTCCCTCTCTGGGGAAGAAAAGCATTCTTCCTAATAAGTCCTTGAGAGATTCCATGGATCATTGCAGTGATGAGAATAGGTAAGTCATTCATAACTGATATTTTTGACAATATTGTTATTACATTGTATACAGTGCATTTCACTTTTCATCAATCCATACAAGTCTTTCCAGGTTTTTCCAAGAGCATCCTGCTCATAATTTCTTACAATACAGTAGTATTTCATCTTTATCACATACCACAAGTTGTTCAGCCATTCCCCAACTGATGTGCATCCCTTCAACTTCTAATCCTTTACCCCCAGAAAAGAGGTGCTATAATTATTTTTGTACATATAGGTTATTTTCATTTTTTTTTAATTTTTTTTAAAGCAATCAGGGTTAAGTAACTTGCTCAAGGTTACACAGCCAGTTATTATTTCTGGGTGTGGTGCTGAGTATCTGAGCCCAGATTTGATCCAGGTCATCCCGACACTGGAGCCGGTGCTTTTACTCGCTGAGCCACCTGGCTGCCCCTAAGCAATTGGGGTTAAGTAACTTGCTCAAGGTCACACGGCCAGGTGTTTCTGGGTGGGTGCTAAGTGTCTGAGCCTGGGATTTGATCTCCAGGTCTTCTCAACACTGGAGCTGGTGCTCTTACTCACTGTGCTACCTGGCCACCCCTTTTTAAAATTTTTTATCTCTTTTGAGGTACAGACCTAGTAGTGCTACTGCTACGTAAAAAAGGTATACATGGTTTTATAGTAATTTAGACATAGTTGCTAATTGTTTTACAGAAGGTTGAATCAGTTCAAAATTCCACCAATAAAGCATTAAAGTCTCAGTTTTCCAACTTTTCTTCCAAAATTTTTAATTTGGCCCTTCTGTCCTATTAAAAATCTAAAAGGTATGTGGTAGCAACTCAGAGTTGTTTCAACTTTCAATTCTCCAATCAGTAGTGATTTAGATATTTTTTAACATGATTTATAGATAGCTTTAATTACTTCATCTGAAAACTGATTATATCTTTTGAAAATTCACCAATTGGAGGTGGAGCCAAGATGGTGGAAAGGAAACAGTACCTTTTCTAAGCTCTTCCATCACTAAACTTTAAAATCTGAAAAGATTTTAGAGTGACAGAATCCAATAGCAGGCTGAGTGTGGTAGATTCCCAGCCTAGGAAAGTGCACAGGTAGGTCTGGGCAGGCGGAACACAGAGCACATGAGGCAGAACCAGGGAGGACAAGAGAGCAGACTACAGCGGAGTGAGAAGGAATCCCAGCCAGCAGACTCAACCACTCCAAGGGCAATTAACAGCCATCTCACTACAGAATGGGAAGTCATTCAGAGCTGGGTAAGAGAAAGGGCAGGGACCACAGCAGAGACAGTAGCTTCTCCTGGGGCTATGAGCCCACAGCTGGAACCTTAAAAATCAACTGCCTGTATTTCCAGAAGCCAAGATGGCAAAGTAAACCCCAGCTGCTCAAATCCCCTTCCCTGACCCAGAAAAAGCAGAGGTAAATAATTCACCCAGAGTAAAATCCTGAAAAAAATGAAATAGCCTCAGTATTAGGAGTCATTGAGAAAGGTTGTAACTGAGGCAGTAAGGAGTCTGAAATGAAGGGTGGGAGGGGTCCCAACAAACCCCATCTCAGGTAATGAGTAGGAGCTCCCAAAGCCCACAGTGGTGGAGCCAGCAAGCACTAACAACACAAGCCCAGGTGGACATGAGCAGCACCAGTGGAATCTATAGACACCAGCGTTGTTGGCCACCAGCTCCTGAGCCTGCCTGAGCTGGAGCCCAGGGGCACTGAGGCAGAAATCTGAAACAGCTAGACACCCAGAGGATATAGCACATAAAATCAACAATAAGACACCTACCTCCCAGGTTGAGAAGTGTGGCTCAGAACCATCTCTACCCCAGAAGCAGAAATACACTTTAAAGGTCGGGAAATATGCAATCACAATGGGCTGGAAGCAACTTGCAAAGGGAAGACCAAAGGCAATTGAATCCTCTTATTGTTAAATAGAAAAATCACTTTCAGGACACACCATGGACTCTGTATCTACACCTGAGACCACAGAAGGAAATATGAACTAGCTTCAAGCCCAATAAGCATTCTTAGAGGAGCTCAAAAAAGATTTTTAAAGCTGAATTAGAGAGGTAGGAGATAAATTTAAATGTACAGTGACCAAAATGGAAAAACAATCTCACTGAAGAAAATAAATCCCTAAAAAGTAAAATTTGTGAGCTGGGACAGGAGGTTCAAAATCTAACTGGAGAAAATATCTCCCTAAAGAATTACCTACAAAAACTAACTGAAGAAAATTTTTCATTAAAAATTAAAATCAGTGAAATAAAAGCTAATGCATTGAGAGTCAGTAAAAGAAAAACAAAACATGAAGATTGAAAAATTAAAAGAAAGTCTAAAATATCTCACTGGAAAAATAACTGATCTTGAAACCAGATCCAGGCAATATGAACCAAGAATTATTGGTTTACTAGAAAGCCACAATGAAAAAAAAGTAGCCTGGACAACATCCTCCAAGAGACTGTCAAAGAAAAGTGTCCTGAAGTCTTAGAATCAGAGGGTAAAATAGTTATCAAAAGAATTCACCAGTGTCCTCCTGAAAGAGATCCCAAAATTAAATATAAGAAATATAGTAGCTAAATTCCAGAATTACAAGGTCAAGGAGAAAATACTGCAAGCAGCCAAAAAGAAACAATTATAATATTGTGGAACTAGGATTACACAGGGCCTAACAGCTTCTACATTAAAAGATTGGAGGAATTCAAATTTGATATTGTGTGAGGCAAAAGAGCTAGGACTTCAACCAAGGATCAACTACCTGGCAAAACTAAGCTTAATATTTCAGGTAATGAGACAGTCATTTAATGAAATAAGGGACTTCTAGACTTTCCTGATGCAAAAGCCAGAGCTCAATAGAAAATTTGATATCCAATTACTAGACTCAAGAATGACATAAAAAGATAAATAAGGAAAACACACATACACAGACACAGACACACACACACACACACACATAACTTGGGATAATATAAGAGCAAACTGTTTACATCCCTATAGGAATAGCTGGTACCTCTCAATATTGAAATTTATGCGATTATCATGACATTTAAAAGGGATATACATAGAAACAGAGTGTGAGGGCAAATGAACTGATGATTAAAAAATGTTATTAAGGTGTTCAAAAGGACTGAAATGGGAGAAAAGGAAAGGATGAGACAGAAAAAAGTAAATTATTCCATACAAAGGGGCATAAAAACATACTTTAGTAGAAGGGAAGGAAGGAGGGAGATGAACATCATATATGTTTAATTCTATTTTAATTCTAATTGCTTCTGGTTCAAAGATTGATAAACATAATCAGTTAAGTTTAAGATTCTAACATGAAAAGACACAAAAACTCATTAAAATAGAGGGAAAGGAGGGAGGGACAGGAGTGCTGTATGAAATTAACTCTCATTGGTTTGGGGTCAAAGAGGGAATAATATACTCTGATAAGTATAAAAATTCATTGTGCCCTTCAGACAGTAGGAGGGGTGAAGGACAGATAAAAAGGGGGGATTAGAAGGGAGGGAAATAGTAATAAGGGTAAAGAGTAGGTAAAGGGGGGGGGGATAGGGAGGGAATGCTAAGGGAGTTGGTGGTCAAAAGGAAAACTCCTAAGTAGGGGAAGGGAGAAGGAGGAAATAAACTTGTAATCAGAGGAGGTAATAGGATGTTGGGAAATAAACAGTTAGTAATCATAACTGTGAATGTGAATGGGTTGAACTATCCCATAAAACAGAGGCAAATATCAGAATTGATTAAAAACCATAACACTATGATATGCTTTCTACAAGAAACCCATTTGAAAGAAGGGGATACACACAGGGTAAAGGCTGGAGTAGAATATATTATGCTTCAGCTAAAGTTAAGAAAAAAAAAACAGGGGTATCGATCCTTATCTCAGATAAAGCAAAAGCAAAAATAGATCTAATTAAAAGATATAAGGAAGGAAACTTCATCCTGCTAAAAGGCACCATTGAGGATGAAGCAATATCAGTACTTAACATATATACATCAAGTGGTGTACCATCCAAATTTCTAGAGGAGAAATTAAGGGAATTAGAGCTAGAAATAGATAGTAAAGCTAGGCTAGCGGGGGAACTTTATTACCCCACTCTCTGAACTTGATCTATCTAACTTCAAAATAAACAAGAAAAAAGTTAAGGAGCCAGATAGAATTTTAGGGTGGCTGGATATGATAGATCTCTGGAGAAAAAATGAATAGGGATATAGAGAAATATACCTTCATCTCAGTGATAACATTGCACATGCATAAATATCAAGCATGTACTAGGGCATAAAAACCTCACAATTCAGTGCAGAAAGGAAATATATATACATACATACATATATATATTACATATATATGTGTGTCTGTGTGTGCACATATATGTGTGCAAATAAAAATGTGTGTATACACATATATGTATACATACATGTGGGTATACATGCACATATGTATACATACATGTGTGTGTTGGAGGGAAAGTGGGATTAAATGATTGGCCAAAGTCACATGGCTAATAAGTGTGTCAAGTGTCTGACACCGCATTTGATCTCGACTCATCCTGTCTCCATGGCTGGTGCTGTATTCACTGTACCACCTAGCAGCCCCAAAAGACATATATATATATATATATATATATATATATATATATATATATATATATATAATGCATTATTCCCAGATCATAATGTAATAAAAATCATATGCAATAAAGGGAAATGGAAAGATAGACTAAAAATTAAATGTAAACTAAAAAATTTAATCCTAAGGAATGAGTGGTTAAAACAAGAAATTATAGATACAATGAGGAACTTCACTCAAGAGAATGACGATAATTAGATAACATAACAAAATTTGTGGGATGCAGCAAAGGCAGTTCTTAGGGCAAGTTTTATATTGCTAAGTGCATAAATGAACAAATTAAAGTAAATGGATGTCAACAAATTGGGCATAAAACTGAAAAAGAAAGAAAAAGAACAAATTGAAAATCACCAATTAAACACTGTATGAGAAATAATGAAAATCAAAGAGACATTAATAAAATTGAATTCAAGAATATTAATTAACTAATAAAACTAAGGTCTGGTTTTATGAAACAAAACCAAATTAATTAATAGATCCTTTGTTATTATGATAAAAAAGATAGAAGAACAAAGAGTATCAAAAATGTAAAGGGTGACTCTTCCTCCAATAAAGAGGAAATTAAAACAATAATTAGGAATTATTTTGCCAAATTGTATACACATACATTTAACAATCTTATTGAAATGGATGAATGTCTACAAAAATATAATTGTTCAGATGAACTGAAGAGGAAATATATTACTTAAATAACCCCATCTCACTAAAAGAAATTGAACAAGCCATCAATGGACTCCCAAGGAAAAAAATCCCCAGGGCCAGATGGGTTTACTAGTAATTCTATCAAACATTTAAAGAAAAATTAAATACAATTCTCTTCAAACTACTTCGGAAAATTAGTGAAGAAGGAGTCCTCCTAAATTCTGTTAATGACACAAATATTGTACTACCTAAATCAGGAAGAGATAAAATTGTGATAAAAAATTATAGACCAATTTTCTTCATGAATAGAGATGCAAAAAAATTAGATGAAATATTCGCAAAAAGATTACAACAAAAAGCAACTTATCACAAGAATAATACAGTTTGATCAGGAAGGATTTATTCCAGGAATGCAAGGATGGTTTCATATTTGGAAAACCATCAGTATAATCAATCATATCAAGCATAAAACTAGCAGAGACTACATGATATTCTCGATGCAGAAAAGTCTTTTGACAAAAATACAACATCCATTTCTATCAAAAACACTAGAAATGGGAGGGTGACTAGGTGGCACAGTGAATTGAGCACCAGCCCTGTAGTCAGGAGGACTTGAGTTCAAATATGGCCTCAGACATGGCCTGAGACACTTAACACAAAACTA
Organism: Petaurus breviceps papuanus; assembly: GCF_028583685.1. Lineage (NCBI taxonomy): Eukaryota > Metazoa > Chordata > Mammalia > Diprotodontia > Petauridae > Petaurus > Petaurus breviceps. The sequence continues at coordinate 3,863,140 of NW_027186320.1, forward strand.
TCTGTGTGACCTTGGGCAAGTCACTTAACCCCAATTGCCTTCCAAAAAGCAAAAAAAAATAAGCAGAAAATATAGAATAAATGCAATCTTTCTTAAAATAATACATAGCATCTATTTAAAGCCATCAGCAAGTATTATATGTAATGGGGATAAGGTAGAAACATTTCTAATTATGTTCGGGGTGAAACAACGATGCCTGCTATCACCTCTCTTATTCAATCTGGTACTAGAAATGTTAGCAGAAGCAATTAGAGAAGAAAAAGAAACCAAATTAGGTAATAAGGAAACTGAGCTATAATTCTTTACAGATGATATGATGATATACTTAGAGAATCCTAGAGAATAAAATAAAAAAAAATACTTGAGACAATAAATAATTTTGGCAAATTTGAAGCATATAAAATAAACGCACATAAATCCTCACCATTCCTAGATACTTTTAAGAAAATCCAACAGCAAGACAGAGACAAATACCATTTAAAGTTACTGCAGAAATTATAAAATATTTGGGAATCTACCTACCAAAACAAACCCAGCAGTTATACAAACACAACTACAAAACTCTTCTCACACTAATAAAGTCAGATCTTACTGATTGGAAAAGCATCAATTGTCCATTGCTGGGTTGAGCTAATGTAATAAAAATTACAATTTTGCCTAAATTAAATTATATATTTAGTGCCATACAAATCAGTCTACCAAAAATTAATTTATAGAGCTATAAAAAATACTTACAAAATTCATTTGGAAGAACGAAAGGTCCAGAATATCAAGGGAAATAATGAAAAGGAATGCTAGGGAAGGTGGCCTAGCCATACCAAATTTTAGTCTGTGTTATAAAGCAGCAGTCATCAAAATTACTTGGTACTGGATGAGGAATAGAGTAGTGGTTCAATGGAATACATTGGGTACACTAGACTCAGCAGTCAATTACTTTAGTAATATACTGTTTGGTAAACCCAAAGACGTCAGTTTTGGGGATGAGAACTGATTATTTGACAAAAACTGCTGTGAAAACTGGAATATAGTGTGGTAGAAATTGGGCATAGACCATTATCTAACACCATATACCAAATAAAGTCTAAATGGGTGCATAATCTAGGTATAAAGGCTGATACTGTAAGCAATCTGGAAAGCAAGCAATAGTTTACTTGTCACATTTATGGAGAGCGGAAGACATTATGACCAAACCAGAATAGGGAGCATTATAAAATGCAAAATGGATAAATTTGATTACATCAAATTGAAGTGTTTATGCACAAACAAACCCAATGTAACCAAGATTAAAAGGGAAATTGAAAACTGGGAAAGAATTTTTGCAACTAATGTCTCTTAAGAAGGCCTCATTTCTAAAATATACAGAGAATTGAGCCAAATCTATAAGAATACAAGTCATTCCCCAATTGATAAATGATCAAAGGATATGAAGAGGCAGTTTTCAGAGGAAGAAATTAAAGATATCAATAAGCATATGACAAATGCTGTAAATCACTATTGATTAGAGAAATGCAAATCAAAATAACTCTGAGGTACCACATCTCACCAGTCAGATTGGCTAAGATGAAAAAACAGGAAAATCACAAATTTTGGAGAGGATGTGAAAAAAAAAATTGGAACACTAATGCATTGTTAGTGGAGTTGTGAACTGATTCAACCATTCAGAAAGCAATATGCCCAAAGGGCTATGTGAATTCCCTACCCTTTCACACAGCAATACCCATTCTAGTGTTGTACCCCAAATAGATCATAAAAGTGGGAGGAAGAACCATATGTACGGAAATATTCATAACTGCTCCTCCTGTGGTGACAAAGAATTGGAAATTAAGGGGATGCCCATCAAATGGGAATTGTTAAATAACTTTTGTTATATGAATGTAATGGACTATTTTTGCACTAAAAGAAATGAGGAGCAGATGAACGTCATATTTACCTGGAGAACCTTATAGGAACTGATGCTGAGTGAGAATAACTGAACTAGGAGAAATTTGTACACAATTACAGACACAACATGTGTGTGAGGACTTACTTTGATAGACTGGACTCTTCTCAGCATGCAGCATTATAAGACAACTCCAAAAAAGTCATTATGGAAAGAGATATCTACATTCAGAGAAAGAACTAGAAAGAACAGAGTTTGAATGAAGATTGAAGCAAACTACCTCTCCCATTCTTTTTCTTGCTTGGTTTCATTTCATCTTTCCCATTGTTCATTCCATCTATTACAATCATTCTTTTTAACCTGAGTTATGTCTAATGGAAAAGTATTTGCAGTTCCTAAGCTTGATTCCATGCCACCATGGGGGGAGAGGAGAGGAAGAGGGGAAAATTTGAAACTCAAGATATTGTGGAAATAAATCTTGCAAACTAAAAGTTAAAAAAAAAACAATTAATAAAGACAAAATAATTTAAAACAAGTAAAAATGAAAAAAATATTCAATAGATGAATGACACGTTTTTAATAAATATGACTCTGTTCTCTTAATGTTTTAGAAATGAGGCCTTTATAAGAGAAATATACTTCTATTTTTTCAACTGCTATTGTTAACCATTTTCCCCTCCATCCTATTCTGCACAACCCTCTTCATTCTTTCTCACTTTTCACCCCATCCCTCCTCAAAAGTATTTTGCTTCTGACTATCCCTTTCCTCCCCAAAACTGACCTATTTTCTATCACCCCACTCCTCTCTTTTGACCTTCCCTTCCTACTTTCATGTAAAATAAGAAAGATGGATTTATATACCCAATTGAGGGTGTGTTTTTCAATCTTTAAGCCAATTCTGATGAGAGTAAGTTTCACTCATTCCCCCTTATCAACCTCCTGTTTCCCTCCATTGTAAAACATTTTTCTCAACCATTTTTCGTATAATTTGCTCCATTCTGTCTTTCCCTTTTTTCTTTCTCCAAGTACATTCCTCTCTCACCTCTTAATTTTTTTAATGTAGTATCCCATTATATCCAACTTACAATTGTGCCCTATGTCAATATATGCTCCTTTAAGTACCATAATAATGAGAAAGTTCTTAAGAGTTAAAATAGTACCTTCCCATGTAGGAATGAGTCTAAAAAAATTAAGCTTATTAAGTCCTTAATGATTTCCCCTTTCTGTTTAGCTTTTTATGCTTCTCTTGCATCTTGTATTTGAAAATCACTTTTTTATTCAAATCTGATGTTTCATTGGGAATGATAAGAAATCCTCTCTATCACTGAATATCCATTTCTTTCCCTGAAAGATTATATTCCATTTTCCTGTGTAGGTGATTGTTGGATGTAATCCTTTCTCATTGCTCTCCATAATATCATATTTCAGAACCTCCAGTCTCTTAATGTAGAAGCTGCTAAATCTTGTGTTATTATGACCCTGACTCCATGATGCTTGAATTGTTTCTTTCTGGATTCTTGTAATATTTTCTCCCTGAAGTAGTAGCTTTGAAATTTGGCTATAATATTCCTGGGAGTTTTCATTTTGGGATCTCTTTTATGAGGTGACTGGTGGATTCTTTGAATTTCTGTTTCATCCTCTGGCTCTAGAATATCAGAGAAGATTTCTTTGATTTTTTTTTTTTGCTTTTCAGAGGGTAACTGTGGTTAAGTGACTTGCCCAAGTCACCTGGCTAGTTTTTGTGTTAAGTGTCTTGAGGACAGATTTGAACCCAGGTCCTCCTGACTCCAGGGCCAGTGCTCTATTCACTGTGCCACCTATTCATCCCTAATTAATAATTTCTTGAAAGATGATGTATAGGTTCTTTTTTGTATCATGATTTTCAGGTACTTCAGTATTTTTTTTAATTACATCTTTTGCATCTAATTTCCAGATCAGTTCTCTTTTTTGCAATGAGTTATTTTATGTTGTCTTCTATTGTTTCATTCTTTTGGTTTTATTTTTATTGTGTCTTGATTGCTCATGTCATTAGATTCTTTTTGCTTCATTCTAATTTTCAAGGAATTCTTTCTTCAGTGAGTTTTTGAATCTCTTTTGCCATTTGGCCAATTTTTTTTTTAAGGCATTCATCTCCTTATTGACTTTTGGTTGTGTTTTACTATATGATCTAGTATTGTTATGATGCTATTATCTTCATTATATGGGGGGTGCTCCTTTAGCAAGCTATTGACTCATTTTTCATGATTTTATTGCATCACTCTAAGTTATCTTCCAAATTTTCCTGTACCTCTCTATAATTGGTTTTCATAATATTTTTTGAGCTCTTCTATTGTCTGAGACAAATTTGTATTTTTTCCTTGGAGGCTTTGGATTTTCAAGTTTTGTCTGTATTTTCTTCTTCTGAGGGTGTGTTTTTATCTTCCTTGGAAACACAATAACTTTCAATATTCAGAATTTTTATTCTTTTCTATTGTTGTCTCACTTTCCCAAGTTATTAGTTAATTTTTAAGTCATTGTTGAAGTAGAGCTCTGCTTGCAGGGTGGAATGGGCTGTGCCCCAAGCTTCAGGGTTTTATGCAGCTGTTTTCAGAAATATTTATAGTTTTCAATTGTTCCAAGGTGGTATGATCTAAGGAGAGGTTTTTACTGTTCTCCTGGCTTGTGATCCAATCAGTGGAGCAGCACAAGTACTCTTTTGTGCCCTAGAGGTATGAGGAATGTCTCCCTTCTCCTGTGGCTACTAGCTCTGATACACTAATGTTTCTTCTTATCCTGGGGTTACCACCCCGGTTCTGTATCCAAATATGGGCAAAGTGACAGAGTTTTGCTTCAGTGCTAGCAAAAAGAATTCTGTAATCTCATTGTGACCTGTTGTTTGACTCTCTTGCTGTTTGTGGGCTGAGAACTCAGGAAGCAGTCACTGTAAAGTTTACTCATGTTTCATTCAGTCTCAAGGACTTCTCCTGGTTTGTTGAAGGCATGACTGTGCTTATGCACCCTGTATTGGACTGTACTCCTTTCTCACCTTTATTGAACAGACCTTTCCTGATTACTTTACAAGTTGTTTTCGGCTGGAAATTTCATTTACTCCATTTTTTTCATGTTTTTTTGTTGGTTCTGTTGTTCTAGAATTTGTCTAGAATCATTTTAAAAGGGATTTGGAGGAATTTATGGGAGATCTCAGGTAAGTCCCAGCCTTTACTCCACCATCTAAATAACTTTTTGAGTTATGATTTTGTGTATGTGTTAAATAATTTACTGCATTTCAAAATATTTTGTCAGTTCTTTTATTTAGAGCTTTGTATTTAAAGAATAACTATCTTTTACTTTTCCACCCTTTTTAAGGTACTTGTTTCAAGAAATCATTTATTCTTTTCAATTTGCAGGTGGTGTGTTGCTTTTTATTCAGAATGGAATTTAGAGAACACAGACATTTTTATTCTCTCAGAAGACTTTTTAAATTCTTATAATATATGGAAAATGATATTTAAGGAATGAGTTTAGATTATACTAGATTTAGGATACTCTATAATATCTATTTAGGTATTTGAAAATGAAAAAAAAAATGTCAACTCCGATAGGAGATTAAAAACTTCCAGGCTTTCATACCATAATAACAAAATATATTTCCCATTTCTATGTGCTACTGCCACTGAACTGAGTACAAATTTCCTATTGTCCAAACACATTAATGACTTAAAGATGCCTAATAGATATTGCATCTTAATTTTCATATTTAATGCAATGAATCATAATGACTATCCCTCCAATACCTATCTGCAAGTAGAAATGCATAAAAATAAATTAATTTTCCAGTGTTTTATCTTTTTGATAAATCTTATTTCTTGATTTACAATGAGAAACTTTGTACTTTATTAATTTTAAAAAGCAACCGTTTATTCTTTAATTTTTCTTTTTTTCTCATTAATCATCCCCTCTTCTATACTTTAATAAAAAACCACAGAAATTTCACCTGCTACTTGCCATTAGATCCATTAAAACTTGACTCATGTAAGAACATTCATACATGTCATTCTACAGGAAGAAGGACAGAGAATATATAAAAGTGTATCAGTGAATTTGTACTCAACAGGTGATCAATAGTTTTAGTTTTCATCATAATCTTCATCATGATAATAGGAATCAATAACTTTCACTTAAAGACACCAAAAGCAAATGAGACAAAGAATTGTCGATGATAAAACATTTTTAGTATCCAATTTTAGTCATTTTCTTATACTCAATTTATATCATGTATGCAATATACTGTTCAAGTATTTAAAGAATCTGAGTGTCCTCTTTGAAAAAATAATTGAAGAGAATTGCTATTATTGGAACCCACAATTACCTGAAATATTTGACATTTGCTCTCAAACAAGCCCATCAATCCATGTTGGAATTTGATGTATTCCAAAACAGATTTTAACATGGAGGTGCCACTTTATCCTGGTATTTTCATTATTTCTATTTCAGTAACTCTTCTTATTTGTTTGTCAAAATTACATTCTACAGTTATCTCTTTTGGTTCTTCTACATTTTGTAAGATAAATTTGTGCTAAAGATAAACCAAAAATTCCTTATTTACTCTAATTTTGACAAACAACCAGCCTTTGTCTGGATAAGCAGCTCCCCCAACCCCCATCATGTATTCTTTATTCCTCTGTGCCAGACTTGTGATCTGTTTCATTAATTCCTCTTTCTGCCAGAGTAATCTGTAATATACTGTCATGTTGATTATTTCTATATCTTCCAATATTGATCTTCACATAAATGTTTCCTACCATAGTATTTGCTCTTAATTTCTTGACTTGTGTGGGAAAATTTATAATGGGAACAAGGAAATAACACCAGTAAATAGAAAAGGGGATGAAAAAAGAACCTAGAAGATTTGAATCCAATAGTTATTTTCTTATGAAGTCCTGTCTGTGTCCTCTTTATCTTTATGCTTTATATATGTATTGCTTCTCTGAACCAATCAAGAAACAGGCATTTATTAAGCAATTACTTTGTGCTAGGCATTTTGTTATGCTAGGTAAAAAGACAATGAAATAACCCTTATTCTTAAGGAAGATATAGGGGCAAAGTATACATAATACATACACATCTATCTACATGTGTGTATGCATATAAAATAATGTATACAGAATAAAGAAAAATAACTTTGGTAGGAAGGGCACAAGTAGTCAGGGAGACCAGAAAAATTTCACATAAAATGTGGTTTTTGAGTTGTGTCTGGGAGATGGGAAGAGATTCTATAAGACAATAAGTGAGTGTCTTCCACCTTAGAGAGAGGGCGATACTACAAAGTTCCAGAGATGTGGGATGGAGTGAAATCAGTTATTACAAGAGAGATGGTCAGTTTACCTGGATTTCAAAGTGCAGAAAAATGGTGTCACAAATATAGGTTGCAAGAAATGTATAAAGGATTTTAAAATTAAAAAAGTTTATATTTTATTCAAGGGGAAAGGGGGGGAGTGGAATGATCATATCTGTACTTAAAGAAAACAACTTTGTAATCCATGTGGAAGATAGACTAGAGAGTGGAAATACTTGAGACAGGAAAAACAATGTGAAGGCTATAGAAAAAATGTTCATACAAGAAGTAATGAGGGTTGTAAGTAAGGTAGTGACTGTTTTGACAGTGAGGAAGGCATAGATACAAGTGATATAGTATATATTAAAACCATTTTGTAACTTATTGCATTAATAGGGTGAAAGAGTGAAGATTTGAGGATAAAACTGAAGTCATAAGTCTAAAATCCTTTAAAAAAGCAATAACAACTAGCATATGAATACTGTTTGAAGATTTGCAAAGCTCCATCCATATCTCTCTTGGTACTCATGAAATTCTTGTGAAGAAAATGTTATTGATATCTTCTTCATCTTGACGTACAGGGAAACTGATGCTGAGACAGGTGAAAATACTTGATGAAGTTTATATAGCTATTAAGTGTCTGAGATAGCAGCTGAACTCAGATCCTTTGGCTCCAACTACAACACTATTGGAAATAATGCCATTTAGGTTCATTTGAAAAAGTGACTGTATGGGGGACAAAGGAGTATGTATACTTAGATAAAGATGTTCTGTTTTGGTTAGGTTGAGACTGAGACTTCAAAATGACTAGAGGTAAACATGGGAACATTAGTAAAGGGTTAGTTTCAAAATATCAGCTGAGAAAACCTTGTTTCTCCTTGATTAAATATGCTCACTGAGAGCAACTGTGGCTTGGGAGAGAAGTTGACGATTCCCATTGCTACATCACGCCATAAAACCACACAAAACCCAAACAACATCAACAAAACAATAAAAACATAGTACATGTTCAATAGAAGAAAAAGACAATGCTAGTTCTAATATTTGTGTAATGTAGGAAAAGGGAGCAGTAATCATAAGACTTAAGCAATAGAAGACCACAGCAGGAAGAATCTTATCAATGAAACCATATATTTTCCCACCAAGATGCACAGTGCCTCTTGCGAGCAATGAGCCCCAAACTACAGAAAGTAAGGAGGAAGGCAAATAAGTAAGGTAATTCATGTTTAGGGAAAATCTGATCTCCATATTGCAGCCCTTGACATTGGACATTTCAGGAACAATAGGAACTACAAAAAATAACAAACAAACAAAAAAAGCAACACTTCATTGCTAGACGTTCCCCTTCTGCTGTTCACTATTTTCCTGCTAGATATGTGTCTTCTAGTCTTTTTAATGAAATTAGTTCATCTTTTTCTCACATCCACTCTTAATAGACATCCAAGAAAGTGTTATATTTATACATAATCTCTAATAATTTCAGGTATTTATACATGTATGCATACATTAATATATTTTGCATGCTTTTCTTATTGTGTATATTATATATCTAAATATACACATATATTAAGTAATTATATATCTATAAGTGATGCCCACTTTCATAAATTTATATATGCACAATGTATAATAATGAAAGGAATACAATGTAAAATAATACTGAAGTTCTGCCTCACACCCAACAGATTATCAAAAATTACCAAAAAGAAAAAAAAATCGCTATAGGGTTCATAGAAAAATAAATACATTAGTGTACTGAATGAATTATTTTTTTGGATAGTCATTTGAATATATGGAATGAAGAAAGAAAGAAGGAAATAAGCATTTACTAAATATTTATCATGTTTTAGACACCGTACTAAGTGTTTTACACAAATTATCTCATTCAGTCTTCACCACAACTATGAGAAGAATGTACTATTTTTATCCTCATTTAATATTTGAGGAAAATCAAATAAATAACAGGCAAAAATTAAATAACTTTTCCAAAGTTACACAGCTAATAACTATCTGAGTTTGAATTGAAAACAGATTTAAATGAATCTAATTTCAGAACTCTACTCTCTTAAATATATATATATGTATATATATATTTAATTTTAGTTAACAAAATTAATTTCCATAAGATTTTGCATTCCAAATTTTTTTCCATCTCTCCCCTCCCCCCACCCTAATATGTCATGCATTCTGTTTACTCTTCCTCTTATCTGCCTTCCCTTCTATGGATACCACCCTCCCCATTCTCTGCCCCCCTTATTTTCTTGTAAGGCAAGATGGATTTCTCTACCCCATTGTCTGTATATCTTATCTCCAAGCTGCATGTAAAAACACATTTTTAAATTTTTGTTTTTAATTTTGAATCACAAATTCTATCCCTGCTCCGCCCCCCCCCCCCAACATCTTTGAGGAGACAAGCAATTCAGCAGAGGTTTTATATGTATAGTTATGCAAAACACTTCCATAATAGTCATGTTGTGAGAGACTAACTATATTTCCTTCCATTCCATCCTCTTCTGCCCAACTTATTCTTCTTTCTGCTTTGACCTTGTCCCTTTTCAAAAAAGTTTGCTTCTGACTACCCCTTCCCCCAATCTGCCCTCCATTCTATATCCCTCTATTCTATCTCCTTCCTCCCTTACTTTCCTTTAGGATAAGATACCCAATTGAGTGTGTATGTTATTCATTCCTTAAGCCAAATCAAATGCGGGAAAGGCAGAATTCTATTTTCTTCACATTCTAGCTACCTGTATGTCATAAAAGTCATTCAAATATTGATGTTCTTTGAAACATTAACAAATTTCCTTAGACAATATGCTAAAAATATGAAAAAAGTATAGAAGTTATATATATATATATGTGTATATATATATATATATATATGATTTCAGCTCTTTTTTTAGTCACAAAACTGGAAATTTAGAAGTATTTATAAATTAACTAATTAATATACAGATTGCTGTTTATGAATGTAATGGAATACTTTTGGTTCAAAAGAAATTACAAAATGGGCTTTTTTAGATAAAACTGATAAGCTTTCTAAAAATTAATAGGAAGGAAAGTAAAAGGAACCACACCAATGCATAAAATAACAACAATCAAGAACTCTGAGAAATGTAGTAACTAATAAAGATTTCCAGAGGCTTGATGTTAAAGGAAGAACAAGGAAGAAGAGGGGGAGGAAGAGGAGGAGAAGGAGAAGAAGGATGAATATGAGGACAAGGATGAGGAAGAGAAAGGAATAGAAAGAATGATTAACATATATTGAAAAACAATCTCAGGAGGGGGGAAGAGCCAAGATGGGAGAGCAAAAGCAGGAACTTGTCTGAGATCCCACTCAAACCACATCCAATACCTGTAAAAAAAGATGTCTAAACAAATTTTAGTGCTACAGAATCCACAAAATTATAGAGGGAAAAAAAATCTCCCATTGAAGACAACCTGGAAGGCTGACAAGAAGGGTCTACAGCATAAGGCTGGGAACTCAGCTCAGTGTAATGTGAGCCACATGGGCCCAGACCAGAGGCGGCCCTGAACAGCAGCCCAGACTGTCTGCAGCAGATTTGAGGAGAGGGAATCACCAGGAGCTAGTAAAAGGTCTGTGGGGAATCCTAATGATCCAGAGTGGGAGAAGAGCTCATTCCAGCCTCTGTCCCCAGGGAGAGAGGCAGCAGTGTCACTGTGGTCAAAACTGCTGCCATGTGGGTTTCTATTTCCAGAGCTCCTGGTCTGTAGATTATACAAGGACCAAGCACCCATTCAGACAGTAATAGCTCCCACTTTGACCTGCTTAGATCTGAGTTGCAATGTTGTGTTGTGGTCCTTGGATGAGGAACACCAATGTGTCTGAGCTTGTGGTGACTATAGAGAGGGTGGTTTCCTCATAGCTCTGACAAAAGCTCTCACAATGTCAAAATCCCCAGAAATTTGGGACACAGCCCTCTCCACTATAGAAGCAGAGTTCTACCCTGGCAAAGAGCTCAGAAGTCAAGTAATTGACTGCAAAGATAAGAAAACAGAGGAAGCACAATCATACCATAGAATCCTATTTTGGGGACAAAGAGGATCAAAACATAGAACAAGAAGAAGACCATAAAGTCAAAACTTGTGCATCAAAAGCATCAATATGAACTGGTCATGGGCCATAGAAAATGTCAAGAAGGATTTTGAAAATCAAGTAAAATAAGTGGAGGAAAAAATGGGAAGAGAAAGGAGAATGATAGAAGAAAATCATGAAAAGCTAGTAAACAGTCTGACTGAATGAAATAACACCTTAAAAATAGACTAACTCAAATGATGAGAGGAGCCAAAAAAAGCCAATGAGAACAATGCCTGAAAAAGTCAAATTGGCCAGATGGAAAAAAAAGAATTTCAAAAACACAACAAAGAATATAATTCCTTCAATATTAGACAGGAGCAAATGGAGGCTAATGTTTTTGTGAGAACTAAGATACTATAAAAAAAGATCTAAAAAATGAAAAAAAATAGAAGACTATGTGAAATATCTCACTGGAAAAACCACTGACCTGGAAAATAGATTCAAGAGATATAATTTAAAAGCTATTGGACTACCTGCAATCTATGATAAAATAAGCCTTGAAATCATCCTTCAAGAAATTATCAGGGAAATTTTGAATGACAGAGCAAAATAGAACTTGAAAGAATTAACTGATCACCTTTGAAAAAGATTTCAAAAAGAAAACTCCTAGAACCGTAATAGCCAAATTCCAGAGTTCCCAGTTCAAGGAGAAAATATTACAAGAAGCCAGGAAAAACAATTTGAATATTATGGGAAAACAATCAGGATAACACAAGATCTAACATTTCCTACATTAAAGTATTGAAGGGCTTGGATTTTGATATTCTGGAGGTCAAAGGAACTGGGATTAAAACCAAGAATCACTTACCCATCAAAAATGAGTATAATGCTTCAGGGGAAAATATTCATTCAAAAGTCATTCAATGAAATAGAGGACTTTCAAGCATTTTTGATGAAAAATACCAGAACTGAACATAAAATCTGACTTTCAAATACAAGAAGCAAGAGAAAAATGAGAAGGTAACAGGAAATAGAAATCATAAGGGACTTAATATAATTGAAATATTTATCTCCCTACATGGAAAGAAGATAAGTGTAACTCACATATTTATGCATACACGTTTTTGTATGTATGTATTTATGTGTATGTATACATATATGTATGTATGTGTAGGAGGCACTGTTGAGAATTCTACCATGGATCTTCCATGGGCTGGCTCTGAGGGCTCTCTGTCACATGGGTGCAAATTCAGGCTGGGCTAATTGTTTCAGGTTGACTCTCTACCTCCCCCGTTTCTCATCCCTCATGCAAGGGAGGATTGGAACATTCTGGCCATCCCTGAAGCCCTGTCAGCTTGACTAATATAGACAAAGTAGTGATCCATAAGAGAAGAAAGCAGGGAAGTTTCCACAGGAGTAGCCTCCTGCAAAGTTGCAAGTTAGGCGCCTCATGTAACAAGCTATATGAAGCTTCCCATGAGAAAGTATGATGTAAGTGATCCTCAGAGAAATAAAATTGGTTCACTTTCCAGTGTCTCCCCTGTCCCACATTTCATTTCAACTCTTCTGTGAAATGCCCACCTGCTGCTGGCAGCAAGTGGTTACTTACACAGGGACCTGAAAGAAGGTGTGATAGGAGTGGCTTCCTTCAGACTCTGGATAATAAGACCTCAGCAGAAGAGGTACCGCAGCAGCTATGATGTTCTGATAAGAGGTAAAGGAAGTGATAGATTACATGGCATGCAGCAGTTTTAGGGCTACAAGAAATGGGTTATAGGGAAAACTTTTAGTAATTTTAGGGCTAAAAGAGCATTAGGCCTAGTAGGGGGATAAGGAAGAAGAAACAAAAGAAAAAGAAAAGGGATCTGGTCTCAGGAGAACAGTCTGTGAGTTTACAGTCTGCTAGTTTTTAAACAATATGCTTTTGTTTTCAACCAGCTTTTGATTTTGTAGCCAAAGCATGTGCAGCTTGAAACCAAAAGTATGGGTCAAATATGGGGTGAAAATCAAGACCAAGAATAATATCTAAGACTTTTAAAAATAACAGTAAAAGAAAGAGGATTATTTATCACTAACAGTCAGTTACAAGAATTCTTAGAATGTGTACAAACATGTTGTCCTTGGTTTCCACAGAAGGGGACAATAAATAGATTGGTTAAAATTGGAAACAGCGGGAGAGAGATGAATGAGAGACTAATGCAGGAGGGATTCTAGAATTTCCCCATTTCTGCCTTTTTTCTATGGAATATATCAATGATATGTTTAACATCAGAAATGCAAGTGCCAAAGGTGGTTGGAACCATTCAGTGTGATGCAGCTGTCTCTATTATAAACAGATAAAAAGAAAATTATCAAGTAAGTGTTACCTATTGTCCATTACTATCTGGAGAACCAAGGGAATGTTTAATTTTTTTCAGGAGATTTCCTATGATTTTCTGCATGCTTTAGGATCCATTCTGTTATTTTTTGTATCTATTCTTTTTTGTTTATGTGTCTTTGGGAGAATTTGTGAATAATTTGACATTCTATAAGATTTAAAATGTATCTGGACTGCTGTGCTTTCCTGGGAATGTTATCTCTTCCCCTCTCCCTTCTTCCCCCACTGTTGAATGCAGGTGCCTTACAGAGAGAAGAGAGAGATAGAGGCAAATATTTCTTGTTTAGGTTATAGGAAGGTAATGGCAAGTTGAAGAATGTAGAAGTTTTCAGTCAGAATTAGAAAGAAATAAGGTATGTGCAGTTCCAGGAGAAAGGAAAGGCAGTAAATTTTAAGCATATGGTGTAGAGAGGGGCATGGGTAGGAAGTTTTAGATAGTTATACATTATTTGCATGAAAAGTGTGAACAGAAATTTTAAGGCTTGTAGACGTCAAAGTTGGAAAATCTCTTTCTCTTCATTCAACTCTGGCCAAGTTTAATGTTGAAAAAGAAGAAAACATAAGGTTTTTTTTTTCCCCTCACACAAAACAGGCAAATGGATGAGCATTTAACCGTTTCCTGCCTCACCTATTAGAGGAAAAAAAATTGTGTATGGGAATGCAACTGGAAATTGATTGATTTCATTCTGGTTGTTTTTGGAATGTGACAGAGTGAAATGTGTCACTCCTAAATTGGTGCTAAAGATAAGTCAGGATGTATAATACTATTTGACACTAAGGCAAATTGGGATATTGCTAAAATTTGATAAACATGTAAAGGATGAAACTTCAAGCTCACCAGTATAGGGTAGAAGGGACAAGGTACGTGACTAGGTTTTTCCGGAATCCCACTCCCTCTAATTGGAAAGTTAAAAGCTATTATTTTCTACGAATTTTTTAAGGAATAAATATAGCACTGAAGCTTACTGAGGTAAATGTTAAATTAGCTGAAAACATTTTACTCACATTTCTTGAAGTTTCTCTTCCCAAATCAGATTAAAAGACAGAGTGCTAAAGAATAATAGGGAGTTTGAGTTACCCTCCCCAATCTGACAAAAGGGAGGAAGCCTATTAAATTTATCAAGGACACCAATAGCAACAGCCCTGGGTCCCTGAAGCCCACACTTTTAGATAAACTTCTCCATTCTAACCCCCAAATCCATAATCATACATTGCAGCTATGAGGAAAGGAGAGAAACATCTGGATTTGATAAACCCAATTTTCTATCAGTAACTTTTACAAGTGATAATTTGGAAATACAATTAATGTCCTAATATCACTGTGTTATTGTCTTCCTAGATTGTAGTAAAATTCTCTCATTTCAAAATTGAGGGACCATTGTAAGCCAGAAACAGTGTTAGATAAGCCAATTTTTAATCTGAATTATATTGCAAGTAAAAGGTATAGGACAATTCTGTATACAAAAAGCTATGTCACTTAAGTCTTACAATGTTTTATATATGCCATATTATAAACCAGGTATTTACACCTTTACCTATATCTATCTATCTATCTATCTATCTATCTATCTATCTATCTATCTATCTATCTATCTATCTATCTATCTATCTATCTGTCTGTCTGTCGGTCTGTCTATCTATCCATCCATCCATTTATTTATTTATTTGTCTATTTTTTATTTATTTATTTATTCATTCATTCATTTATTTTTAAAGTAATCAGGGCTAAGTAACTTGCTCAAGGTTACACGGCCAGTTATTTCTGGGTGTGGTGCTAAGTATCTGAGACTGTATTTGTTCCCCAGGTCATCCCGACACTGGAGCCAGTGCTCTGACTAGCTGTGCTACCTGGCCGCCCCATTTACCTACATTTAAAGAGGAAATTACAGCCCAAACAAATTGGCTGTCAGAGCTGTTAATTAATCATGCCATGTGGAAAGGAGGAGATTAGGTGAAAACTTTATTTTGGATTCATAATCAGATCATTCCTCCTGAATGTATGAAATTTGATGAAGCAGTGGCATCACCACCAGCACCTCCCTAAAGTCCTTCTGAGTTACTCTTCTTTTGAAAAACGGACAAGTCCCCTGAAAACTATCTCTATAGGCAAATCATTCAGCCTGGAAAAGGAACTTGTTTTAGTTATGTAGTTCCTAAATAATGAGCCTAACTTGCCTTGAATTTGCAAAAGATTAAAAAGGATTTCTAACAAATGGCTTTTACACCAGAACAAGTTTAGTGTTAGAAACATGTTAAATTAAATACCTTATGTATGAGAGACTTAGTAAACCTTTATTGTTTCTTATAGCTCCATGGTAATGAAATTAACACATAATTGGATATGAGCTGTGAATTGGTGAAAAAAAATTGCTACTTACAATAAAAAAAAAAAACATTTAAGCCGATACTCAATTCACATTATTATTATTTTTCTTTCTATAACAAAATGTCTATGACCAGAATAATTAGTCAGTAAAATATATGAACTCTTTTGTGTCAGCTTTATGGGAAATCTAATATTATTTTTAATCAAGAATTATTCATGTTCAGAAATTTATATAAACTACTTAAGGCTGACCTTAAGAAGACTTTAAAACTAATAGCTTTTAATAATACTTTGATAAGATCCTATTATTATATCATTTTTGTCTTAAACCACTTGTGTTATGTTACTTAAGGATATTTTATACCAACTTGGTTTATATTAATTTCAATCTTAAAAGTTTTGTTTTTGCTTTAAGTTAAAACAGAGATATTATTTTAAAAATTTTCAATTAATTTTCCTCATAAAAGTTTGATGACTATTTATAAATCTTAAAACTAAAAATATAGGCTACTATATTGATTCTAAATAAGTATAAAGTTTTTAATATTCACTTTATTTTTGCCCAAACTACAAAAATTTCACCTATTTTATTATTGTTAAATTATGTTTTTCTTCCCCCCTTAATATTGTGTCAGATAGCAAATATTAAGTGTCCATGTGGCAACATGTTGATACTGCTAAACATAAACACACATAGACTACGGATCTTTTAGAACTTTTTCAAAAATTACAAACCTCATAAGACAGAAGTTGCAATATATATTCAATTCATAGCAGAAATCATTTTTCATTTACTGAACCTCAACAATTTCATAGGATCAAGCAGATCCTTAAAAACTGCCCTCTATGTGTTGTCTTTATTACTCCTCCACTAATCACCATTCACCCACAGGAAATAAATATAAGTCATGATCCTCCTTTGATAAGTAATCATATATACATATTACAATACATACTTTTTCTTCTTTAAATTTTGCTTCCTTTCAGGCAGGGGAAGCACTAAAAAAAATTAACCATATTTTACATTCTTTTGCTACAATGGGCATTCCAAGACAATTGAAAACTGAAAATTCCCCTGCCTACATTAGGAAATTTTTTCAATATTTTTGTGATCATTTTCAAATAAAATTAATTATAGGAATTTCCTTTATAATCTTGACAGAATGAAAAAAGATATGAAAATATTTTTACAAAATATATAAAAGGAGGGACTTCATCCATTGCAGCATAAAAGCAATTAGCTACTGCTTTATACACCACTCAAAATGTTGTTGTACCTTGCAAACAATGTGAAAAGGTACATGCTTTTCAAATGAAGATTATCCAAACACAGATATGGGAAAGGCCTGCCTCTTACCTAATGGGGAAAGAGGTAGGGCAAGGCTGTCCTTATAATTTTGCAGAAGCTGTGGAATAACCATTGAGGGTGCCAAAACAGAAATTTCAGTATGTGTACTTCAACTCACCCAGAAGATGAAAGAACTCTGGCAGCAGCAGAACACATCACAGAGATGGAACATGGGAATAAAAAAAAGATAAGGTCTACTAAAGCAGTTGCTACACACACACACACACACACACACAAAGTTGCACCCACTTGGGGGCAAACATTTATTATATCAAGTGAAAGAAGTGAAAACTGTTACCCCAGGATTTTTGTTTCTTGCTATGATCACTCTGATTTCAATACAAACTGAACTGATTACATCCCGATTCGTGTCCTGAGACACATATACCTTTCTATGTATGACACCTATGTATAGAATATTATTTGCATTAATTGTGCTCTTACTCAATGTATATCTGGTAAAGATTTGTTGTAGTAATTGTTGAACAACATTCATTTGTTTTTTCCAAATCCTTTTTTTTTAAATTTCTGATTTATTTAAGGAAAGGTGGGGGAGGACTATTATTGTAATTTCAAAAACTTTGTCTACAATTTCAAATCCAAAACCTGCCAAAATATTAATGAATTATAAACCATGTTTCTCTAGCCTTTACAACACAACAGAGTATAGATAAGGATCTTTTGTAATAGATCAATATATTAGAATAATTAACATTGCATTTAGGTGATGGCACATTAAAGGCCTTAAAAACACAGCTGTTAATTATATGTGATTGTAAATATACATATGTTTGTGTAACTCAATTATTATATATTAGCTATGTTTTGGGGGCAAAATACTTACCCAGCTTCTTGGTGTGTGATGTGATTCAAATATTACAAAGTATATCAGAAAACATCCAAAATCATCATTTTTCTAGAATTGATCCAGAAATGTTGCCAAAACAATATTATCCACATTGTTAAAATTATTTCCCTTTAATTTGATGTCTATGGTCTTACATATATTACCTGTATTGATAATTGTATTATTTCTTTGTACCTGCCTTCCTGCAGTGACCAGACAGATGTCACAGCCTTTGAAACAATTATCAACTGAAATGTATGAACTTAACATTTAAATGTCAGTATTTATATTGGAATATCACTTGCATAAATTGTAATCTCACACAATGTATTACTAGATATCAACAGTATGTAATTATAATAGAATGCAAAATTGCAGTATGATTATCACTATGCTTATATTTTTGTAACCCCAATTCCCTACACTTATACTTTGTTAAAGGGGTCACTTATCAAAAATCATCTCACAAGAGTAAGGAACAATAGAGCTCTAGCAGCAACCTTGAATGTGCTCACTAATGCAATCCATAATATTGATCATAGCTATCCCTGGGGCTGACCCTGCTGAATTGGTCAACCAAATTCTGCATATTTTGAAACTTATCAAATCCTTTCAAAAATATAACTTACATGCTTCTCCACTTCCTTTCTTGGTTAGTATTTTGTGGAAGCAAATATTCTGCCATTCCCCACCTGATTACTGGGGTCATGGGTAACTTTGATGGGCACAGAGATTCCATAGCCTCAAACTACTTACTAAAAGAAAAGGGAGAGATATAAGGGGTGCTGTCAAGGGCTCCGAGCGGTCTGCCATGGGCTGGCTCTGAGAGGTCTGCATCCCATGGGCACAAATACAGGCTGGGCTCACTACCTCAGGATAGCTCTCCACCACCCATTACTCATACTTTGTGCAAGAGAGGCTTAGAACATTCTGGCCATTCCTGAAATCCTGATTGCTGGATTGATATAGATAAAGTTGTGACACATGAGATAAGAAAGCAGGGAAATGTCTCATGGGAGTAGCCTCCTGCAAAGTTGCAAGTTAGGTGCCTCATGTAACAAGCTATGTGAAGTTTCCCATGAAAAAATATGATGTAAGTGATTTAGCTATAGTATATATACTGGACCCCAAGATGAATAAAATTAGCTCAGTTTCCACTGGCTCACCTGGCCCACATTTTATTTCAACTCCCCTGTGAAATGCCCATCTGTAGCTGGCGGCATGTATGTATATGTGTGTATACATAAATGTAAGTTTGTATAAAAGGGTGTATGTGTATAAATATATGTGAGTTTGTATATGTGTGTATATGTCTAAATTAGATGGCACAGGATCAGTTGAATAGGAAGGGATTATATCTAAAATATAAAATTAAGAGCTGAGAGAGGAATGTATTGGGAGAACGAGATAGGGATAAATAGCATAGGGTAAATTATCTCCTATAAAAGAGGCAAGAGAAAACTGTTACAATGGATGGTTAGAGGAAGAAGGTGAAAGACAATTGGTCAACCTTACCTCGTCAAATTTGTATTAAGGAGGGAATAACATACACATTCTATTGGGTATCTTACCCTACAGGAAAGTAGGAGGGAAGACATGGAGAGGAGGGATGATAGAAGGGAGGGCAGATTGGGAGAGAAGGTAGTGAGAAGCAAACAATTTTGAAAAGGCACAGGGTCAAAGTAGAAAATAGAATAAATGGGGGGTGGGAAAAGATGCACGGAAATATACTTAGTCTTTCACATTATAACTATTATGGAAACATTTTGCATAACTACACATGTACAACCTATCTTGAATTGCTTGTCTTCCCAGTGTGGGTGGGTGAGAAAGGAAGAAGGGAAAGAATCTGGAAATCAAAGTGTTAAAGACAAATGTTAAATAATGTTTTTTACATGTAACTGAAAAATAAGATATACAATCACTGGAGTATGTAAAATCATCTTGTCCTACTTGAAAATTAGGGCTGGGGATGGGCTAGGATGTAAAACAGAACATATTTGGGGTAGGGGTATTAAGCAGGCTCACTATCTTGGGGTGGGAGGTAGGGGAAAGATGGGGAGAAAATTTGTAACTGAAACCTTGTTCAAAGGAATGTTGAAAACAAAAAAAATTTAAATATATTGAAAAAAAAGAAAGAAAAACTCTCTGAAAATTGTACAATATACCACACTTGTTAATCTCCCACTTCCAATCTTTCCCTGGGTGAGGTGAGAAAGCAAGCTGTGTTTTCACATATTTCTTCTTTAAAGTAATATATATATATATACCTTCTTTAAAGCAATGCTGCCTTTTGTGGTAATTTCAGACTATTAACTTGTGTGTTCTCTGTTTGTGTGTGTGTGTGTATGAGAGAGAGAGAGAGTATGTGGTTTTTCTTTCCATTTCTATTGGACAATTTAGACTTCATCTTGTCTCTAAAATGAATCACCTGTATTGCCAACTTCATTGAATTAAGGCAATCTGTCCTCTGAGACTTGTCAGTAAACTTGATGGTTGTCTTTAACTTTTAACCTTAACTTTTACCTCTTGTTTCACTTCTGCTGTGCTGATAAAAAGAGATAGGGACCAATCACTGATAACTTCAAAGATTTCAGGACACCACACATGGACGACATTCCAAACAATGTAATGGGAGATTTGCTATGGAATTGTGAAAGGACAAATAATTTAATTAAGATAAAAATAAGAGTAAAATCTTCCATCTTTAAGCTAGTGACTTTGTCTCTGCTTATTCACTAAACTGCAGAATTTATTATTAAATATGTGCTACTCTCTAACTGGAGATTTTCAAGCACAGAAGTTGTTCTATTTTCTCCTTCTTACATGGATTGTCCCATAGAGATTTTATATTCTCATCTGGTCCTTCCAATTCTGTGTTTCTTTGGAAACTGTTTTTGAGAAAAAAATATTATTTAAACATGTCTTTCTCATGATATAATTAGGATGTTTGTATTTTGAAATTTAATGAGGGGTTATATCTTCAGTTTTTTACTGATTAATTTTATTTTACATTTCTAATATGGTGGTATGTCTGAATATTAAAACTTTCAACAATTGTGGTTTTCCTCTCAAGTTTAGGGCATGATAAAAAAAAATGATGTAGCACTTTCTGCTTCCGGCAGATGTAATTACTAAGTTTATTGTGTTTATTTTTTATTATTTTATTTTTCTCTGTAGGAAGATTATGTTTTTCCCCCTGAATTTTCTGTAGTCTGCCCTCTGGATCCACACAAATGAAATTTAATCTCTCTTTGATATGTTAGATTCTCAAATGCTTGCTGATTCCTTCTTTGCCCTTTTACTTTATTCCCAGAATCGAGCACAGTAGCTGGCTAGGTGAATAATGGTTGCTTTTTTTTAATTCATTGATCTATTAAAGAGAAAAATTGTGTTCCTGCTGAATCCCTACATCCCAACAGCAAAGGCAAGCATCCTTGATTCTTTGAGTTGATCACCATAAAGCATAATTTACAGGCTATACTTCATTCTTACTGATCTCCTTTAGATATCACATAGCTTTTCAACACTTGAATATAGGAAGAATTTCTAATTTTAACCCTGTGAAGACATCTCTATGTGGGAATTCCCTTCTCCCCCGAAAAATTGTGAATTATCAGTATCATGATAAGTTTTAGGGAATTATCTGAGGCACCAAGAAATTAAATTACTTGTCCAAGACTACACAGGTAGTATGTGTGAAAGGAAAGATTTGAACAAAGATTCCCTAATTCAAAGAACTAAAATAATCATATATTGTTTCCTGGTTATTCAACGTCTATCCTAAAATGAGTCGCTATAAGTTAAACACAGAATTTAAGAAGTGATTTGTTCAAATTTGAGTATATCAGGACTACATCTCTCTAATCGTGTATTCTATACATCTATTGATACAGTCTGGTATTAAATTGACAGTTTTCACTGGCATATCACATGATTGCTTCATACTGAGGTTGTAGTCTGCTAACATCTGTCCCCCTTGCCAATTTAGTTGAGACAAACTGCTATCAAGTTACAGTTTTGATTCCAGAAAAGTAAAGACTTTTCATTTATATCTGTTAGATTTGACTTTATTAGATTTGAACAAATGTTTGAGCCTATTGGGATCTTTTTAAACTCTCATTCTCCTAATCAATATATTGGCTATCTCTCACTTTGTTCCATATGCAAACTGTATAAGCCTTTCATTTATGTTCGTATCTAACACATTCATTAATTAAAAATAAACAACACAAGAATAAGGGCATATCCCTGGGACATCTTCCTCCAATTTGACTTCTTAATATTAAACTATAAACTAACTATATATGCAACAGACACAAACACACTCACAGACATATTTATGTGTGTATGTATATGTATATTCTCATATATACATATATATATGTGTGCTTACATATATGCATATAAATACATATATAGGCACATAGTTGTGAGTTTATCATCATTTTTTTGCTATTATTATTATGGGATAACATGAATGAAATAATTTCATCTTTCTATGACCTTATTTTGAAATTGAAGTTAAAATTACTATATTGTTTTATGTCTCTCAGAATTAAAGATTATTAGGGAATATCTGTGGGAGGTAAGTGCTACACAGAGAATAGAGTTTTCATCCTGGAGTCACGAAGACTTATCTTCATGAATTCAAATCTGACTCCAGATATGTAATAGCTGTGTGATCCTGGACAAGTCACTGAACTCTCTTTCTCTCAGTTCATCTTTAAAATGAGCTGGAGAAGCAAATGGAAAGCCATTTCAGCATCTTTGCCCAAAAAAACCCCACAAGTGGAGTCAGAAAGAGATGGACACTACTGAAAAAAAAGACCCAAGAAATACAATTATAGGGACAAGTAGGTGGCAAAGTGGAGGGAACACTGGTCTTGGAATCAAGAATCCTCATCTTCCTAAGTTTGAAAATGTTCTCAGATACTTACTTCCTATATGACCTTGGACAAGTCACTTAACACAGTTTTTTCTCAATTTCCTTTTCTGGAAAATGAGTCATGAAGAGTTAAACATGACTAAAATTACTGTCAAACAACATTAGAGCATACCTTTACAGGTATTTCTGTGTTCAGTAAATGATCAATTCTTTTTGTATCAAAGTTCTCTCATTTTTATGCTTTGATATTACATAAGGCCATTTGATATATAAATATCCACCAACTAATTTTACCAACTTACTAATATATTGTTGTTAATAAGAAAGCTCTATATTTTTAACTCAGTCTCTTAATTCAAAATTTTCATTGTCATGCACTGCTTTATTAAAAACACATGTAATTATATCCTTTCAAACTATTAATATTGAGTTAATACATTTCAATATCAATTAAATTTGGTGAAAATTTTTACATAATCATAGTTAAATGATGTCTTTCGCTGCCAATAAAGGAAGATGATAATGCTGATACATGTGAATAAAAATAGCATAAGATAAAATAGGAAGAGATTGTTATAAGATCTGATGCATAAGCTATGAGACAGAAATCCAATTAAAATTATGGTGATAGTTAAAATAACTTGCCATATAAATATCAGAGATTTTGGCAGTATTTCTTTCTCTTGCTAAGAGATAAAAATAAAAAAATAAAACATTAACATAAGCTATGTATATTCAGGAATGAATTTCAATAACTGTGATGTTTACTAATTTTTTTACTCCGAATAAATTAATTTAAATGAAAAAAATTGACACAATGTTATTCATATCAATAAAGAACATTTACAACTAATGATTTAATTTAGTGAGTCTGTGAATTATTTGGAATAATCTTATTTAATTGGAAATATTTAAAGTGTCAGTCACCTTGGGCAAGGGATAGATTTTCATCTTTTAAGAATAGTATGTTTGTTTTTATCATAATGACACATAACAATATTGCAGGTGAAGTATACTTAATAGAACTGTCTTCTCATGGTTTAAGAATTATAATTATATTATAACATATATGATCTCTATTAGACTTCTACCCCTAGAATTCTATGATTCATTATTTGAAAATAAATCTATAATGGTCAGCGGTTATTTCTTGAAATCTTTTAATATTATAGAAATATTAAATAGTCTCTCAAAAACAAAACGCAGATTCTTCCATAATTTCATTGATAAGGAATTTTATTTAAATGATGTTAATTTTAACATTGTTGAACTTTCCCATCTTGCTCAACATCCACCCATGTCCTCCAAAATTTTCATCACAGGAGATCCACCATATGTACTTAATATTTTTCTTGCCTTATTACAAAAATATGAGAGTCCCAATGGACCTTTGACATTAAAACTTTCTTTTTCTTTATTAGATATTTTAATTTATTACTATTATTTTAACCTTAGTTTTTAAAACTTTGAGTTCCCAATTCTCTCCCTTTTTCCATCTCCATTCCTCCTCATTGAGAAGGTAATTCCATATAGGTTTGTATGTGTACTCATGGAAAACATATTCATAATAGTCATGTTGTGAAAGAAAATATAGACTAAAAAAGAAAAAAATAAAGTAAAATAAAGCACAACATGTCATCAATCTCTGTTCAGACACGATCAGTTCCTTCTCCAGGTATGGATAGCATTTTTCATCATAAATCCTTCAGAATTGTCATGGAACATTTTATTTCAGAGAATAATTCATTCACAGCTAATCATTTTATAATATTGTTGTTACTTTGTATCTAGTACATTTTACTTTGCGTTAATCCATGTAAGTCTTTAAAGGTTTTTCTGAGAGCATCCTACTCATCATTTCTTATTGCACAATAGTATTCCATCATAATTACATAGCACAACAAATTCAACCATGCATCCCCTCAAGTTTAATCCTTTACCCAAATAAACGATTTGTTATAAATATTTTTTTTCACATATAGGTCCTTTTTTTTTACATTTTGGTGATAAAGACATAGTAGTGTTTTTTTCTATCTCAATAGGCATGGTTTCATAGCCCTTTGGGCATAGTTCTAAATTGCTCTATATGATGGTTCAATCAATGCAGAACTCCAGTAACAATGGATTAATGCATCATTTTTCTCACATCCCCTCCATTTGTCATTTACTTTTTCTGTATGATTAGCCTTTCTAATAGTTATGAAGTAATACATAAATATTGGTTTAACTTGCATTTCTATAATCAATAATGAGATTGATTTTTTTTCCCCACATGACTCTAGTTTCAGTCACTTCATCTCAGAATTGATCATATCATTTAATCATTTAGGATTTGAGGAATGACTATTACTTTTAGAAATTTGACAGACTCCTCTACATGTTAGAGAAATGAGGTCTTCATCAAAGAAACTAGCTTCAACAAATCTTTTTTTTCAGTTACTATTGCTACCTGTATTTCTCTCCATTGTATTCTCTCTAACCACCTTTACTCCATTCTCTCTTCTTTCACCCTGTCTTTCCTCAAAGGTGTTTTGCATCTCATTACACCTTCCCCCAATCTATGCTCTATTCTACCAGTCACCCATTTTTTTATCCCCTTTCCCTTATATTTTTCTGTAGGGGAAGATGAATTTCTATACACAATTGCCTGTGTATTTTATTTTCCAGTTTCATGTAAAAACAATTTTTAACATTCATTTCAAAAACTCTGAGTGGAAAATTCTCTGA
This sequence comes from Petaurus breviceps papuanus, assembly GCF_028583685.1. NCBI lineage: Eukaryota > Metazoa > Chordata > Mammalia > Diprotodontia > Petauridae > Petaurus > Petaurus breviceps. The sequence continues at coordinate 3,888,882 of NW_027186320.1, forward strand.
CTTCCTCCCTTTGCAACCACCCCCATTTAGAAGGCAAGCAAATAGGTATTGTAGTCATGCAAAACATTTCAATAATAGTCATGTTGTGAAAGACTAACTATATTTCTCTCCATCCTATCTCACCCCCCACATCTATTATTTTCTCTCTTTTTACCCTGTCTCTCCTCAAGAGTGTTTACTTCTGATTACCTCCTGTCCCAATCTACACTCCCTTCTATCATACCTTCTCATGTCTTTTCTCTACAGTATGTTGTAGGGTAAGATATGTGCAAATTATTCCCTCCTTAAGGCAATTCTGAGTAGACTAAGTTTCACTCATTTCCTCTCACCTCCCCCTTCATTTCCTTCATTGTGAAATGTTTTTCTTCCCTCTTTTATGTGAGATAATTTATTTCATTCTACCTCTCCCTTTCTCCTTCTACTAGTACATTTCTTTCTCACCCCTTAATTTTCTTTTTTAAACATTATCCTTTCATATTCAAGTTTAATTCACCCTCTGCCATCTGTCTATATATATATATATATATACATATATATGCATATATGGATGTGTGTACACATACACATACATATATGCATATGTATATGTATGTCTGTGTACATATGTATGTATGTAAAATCCCTACAACTAACTTAATAATGACAAAGATATCAAGTTAAAAATATCATTTTTAATTGTATGAATAAAAACAGTTCAAATTTAATGTCTCTTAAGATTTTTCTTTCTAGTTAATCTTGTAAGCTTCTTAAGTCTTGTATTTGAAAGCCATTTTTTTCTATTTAGCTCTAATATTTTTCTCAAGAATTCATTAAATTCCTCTGTCCCATTGAATGTCATATTTACACTCACGGATTACACTGAGTTTTGCTGAATAGGTAATTCTTAATTGTAATTCTACCTCCTTTGGATTCCAGAATATCACAGTCCAAGCCCTTCAATCACTTAAAATAGAAGCTGCTAAATCTTGTGTTATCATGACTGTTGTTCCAAAATACTTGAATTATTTCTTTCTAGCTGCTTGCAATATTTTCTCCTTGACCTGCAACTCCAGAATTTGGCTATAACATATCTGGCAGCTTTGATTCCGCTGTGCTTTCAGGAGGTGACCAGTGGAATTTTTCAATTTCTATTTTATCCTCAGGTTCTAGAATCACCGTGAAGATTTACTGGATAATTTCTTGAAATATGCTGTCTACCCTCTCTCCTCTCTCTCTCTTGCTCTCTCACTTTCTCACTCTCTCTCACCCAGGATGGTGATCCAGATCCAAGAATGGACAAAGGAACAGAGTCATGCACCTGTGCCAGGAAAAAGATTCCTATAATCTCCTTCTGACCAGTTTTTTGATCCCCTCAATGTCTGTGCCCAGAGAATTCTCGAAGCAACCACTTCCACTAATGCCACCATTGCCACTGGCACTTCCACCACCAATGACACAACAGCTACTACTGCTATTGCCCCCAATGTTGTGCTCAGGCTGGGGCTCAACAGCGCTTTTCTCTTGCTCAGGTCCAACATCCCTTTCCTACTTACCTTTTAAGGTGTCTTGCATGTTTGTGGGTTGAGAATTATGGAAACTGCCAAAGCCACCAGTGATTCAGTCTCATGATGAATGCTCTACATTTTCTGGGGCATGGTGTGTGCTGGTGTGACCTGTGATTGATTGTACTCATCTCAGGCTTGTGCAAAAGACATTTCCTATAGACCTTCCAGGTTATCTTGGCCCAGAATTTTTTTTTTCTCACTTTGCCTTTCTGTGGGTTCTGCTGATCGAGAATTTGTTTACAGTCATTTCTACATTTATTTGGAAGCATTTAAGGGAGAGCTCAAGCAAGTCACTGCCTTTACTCTGCCATCTTGGCCATTTTACCTGTGTTTAAAATATCTGTGTCTCTATCTCTATGTATCTATGAATCTAAGTATCTATCTATGCATTTATGTGTGTATACATGTATGTATGTGTATATCTATCTATCTATCTATCTATCTATCTATCTATCTATCTATCTATCTATCTATCTATCTATCTATCTATCTTGGTGTTTTATATTTCCCAAGTTGCATATGAAAAAAATATTTAATATTCATTTAAAATCTTAATTGGAAAATGATTTTCTTCCCTCCCTCCCCACGCTCATTCATAAAGGGAGGAATTTTATATATATTATACATGTGTATTCCTCAATGCAAAACATTTACATATTTGTTATGTTGAAAAAGAAAACAGAAAAAAAGTAATCTCAATAAAAGAATTAAAATAAAACCCCTTAATCAATGTTCAGACAACATCATTTCTTTCTCTTTGGATGGATACCATTTTTTCACCACAAGTCCTTCAGGTTTCTTGAAATTACAGCATATAGCTAAGTCATTTATAGCTGATCATCTTGCAATATTGCTGTTACTTTGAACACAGTACATTTAATGTTGCTTTAGCCTATAGAAATCTTTCCAGGTTGTTTTTTTTTTAACTGAGAGCATGCTGTTCATCATTTCTAATAGTTCAATAGAATTTCTTCATAGTTCAATAGAGTTACATCATAATCACATAATCACAACTTATTCAGCCATTCCCAAATCGATGGCAATCACATTCTTTTTTCTTTTTTTTTTTTCACTTTTTTTGGGAAGGCAATTGGAGTTAAGTGACTTGTCCAAAGTCAACGGCTAGTTTTTGTGGTAAGTGTCTGAGGTAGCATTTGAACTCAGATCCTCCTGACTCCAGGGCCAGTGCCCTATCACTGTGCCACCTAGCCATCCCCATCACATTATTTTCTAATGCTTTGAACCCTGAAAAGAGCTGAAGTAAACATTTCTGCACATATAGGTAATTTTCCTTTTTGTTTTTTTTTTTATCTCGTTTGAAATATAGAAGTAGTAGTGATATTGTTAGGTCAAAAGATATGCATAGATTCGTAACTGTTTGGACATAGTTCCAAATTGTTCCACAGAATTTTTCAGTCAATTCACAACTCCCACTACTATGCATCAATGTCTCATTTTTCCCATATCCACTCCAACATTTGTCATTTACCTTTTCTGTCTGATTTGGCAATCTAATATGTATGAGGTAGTCCCTCATATTATTTTAATTTGCATTTTCCAATCAATAATTTGTGATTTTTAAAAAGTATGACTATAGTTATCTTTAATTATTTCATCTGAAAAATGATCATATCTTTTGATCATTTATTGATAGAGCCACAAGTGTGAGAGACACTGTGGCAGTCACAAGATGTCAGAGGGGGTGCACATGACCTCTGAGGGGCAGGAGCTTGGAGATATGGAGGCCGACTCTGCCGGGCCGAAAGGGCTGACATGGCATTGAGCGCAGGGCCGTGGGAGCCGACTTTGCCAGGTTGGGAAAGGCCGATGTGGCATTGAACGTGCCTTATCAACAGGACTCCTCTTAACACATACTCCTTTGACCTGCACTTGGGAGAGTGCACGATTGGCTCCCACATGGCATATGACAGTAAGAAGAATGATAAGGATATTAGGGAAAAAGCAAGGGGAGGCTCTCTCTCTCTCTCTCTCTCTCTCTCTCTCCGTCTGTCTCTATCTCTCTCTCTCTCTCTCTCTCCCTCTCTCTCTCTCTCTGTCCCGCTCTCTCTGTCCCATGGTTCCATTCTGCTTTTTTCTGATGGCCACACTGTTAAGATGTAACTGAATAAAGAGCAGCCTCTCTTGGCAACCTTCATGTCCTTGGGTGTTCTGTGGGGGTGAGTTCTTCTTGGAGACAAGAAGCCAGAGACATCCGAAGACTAGGTATAAGGTAAGACAAGGCTGGAGCTGGGAAGGAGAGCCCAGCAATTTATCAGTTGGGGAATGGATTTATTTTTATCAATTTGACTCACTTTTCCTTATATTTGAGAAATGAGGCCTTTATCACAGAACTTGATTTTTTTCACATTAACTTTGGCTAACAGTATTTCCCTTCATCTTATCTTACTTCTTCATTCTATTTTCTTTCCCCTTTCAACATATCCATCCTCAAAAATAGCCATCCAAAATCTACCCTCCCTTCCATCACTCACCCCTTCTCTTATCCCTTTCATCTCCTATTTCCTGTAGAGTAAGAGATTTCTATACCCAATTGAGAGTGTATGTTATACCCTCTTTAAATCAATTCTGATAAGATTAAGCTTCACTCAGTCTGCCTCACCTTACTCCTTTTTCCCTCCACTGTAATAGCTTTTTCTTGCCCCTTTTATGTGAGAAAATTTACCCCATTCTACCTCTCCTTTTCTGTTTCTCCAAGTTCATAGCTCTTTCAACGCTAATTTTATTTTTAAGACAGCATTCTCTCATTTTCACTTCACATATGTGCCCTCTGTCTAGAAACTCTTTCTAAGTACACTAATGATAAGAAATGTCTTATGAGTCAAAAATATCATCTTCCTATGTAGGTATGTAAAATACTTTAAACTTATTAAATTACTTATGATTTTCCTTTTCTGTTTACCTTTTTATCCTTCTCTTGAGGTTTGTATTTAAAAGTCCAATTTTCTATTTCACTCTGGTCTTTTCCGTCATGAATGGTTGAAAGTCTTCTATCTCACTGAATATCCATTGTTATTTTTTTTCTCCAAAAGGATTATACTCAGTTTTGTTGGATAGGTTATTTCTGATTATAATCCTTGCTCCTTTAGCCTCTAGAGTATCATATTTCAAGCATTCCAATTCTTTAATGTAGAAGCTGCTACATCTTTTGTTATCCTGACTATGATTTCATGATATTGAATTGCTTCTTTCTGATTGCTTTTAATATTTTCATCCTGACCTGTGAATTCTGGAATTTGGCTGCAATATTCCTGGAAGTTTTTATTTTTGGGTCTCTTTCAGGAAGTGATGGTGGATTTTTTTTTCCAATTTCTATTTTGCCCACCATTTCAAGAATAGCAGGAAAGTTTTCCTTGATAATTTCTTTAAAGATGATACCACATCTCTTTTTTTTGGACTTTCATGTAGTCCAATAATTTTAAAATTTTCTTTCCTGAATATATTTTGAAAGTCAGGATTTTTTTCCCAATGAGATATTTCACATTGTCTTCTATTTTTTCAGTCTTTCAGTTTTGATTTCTTATTTCTAGATTTATTATAAAGTCATTAGCTTCCATTTATTCATTGTAATTTTTAGAGAATTATTTTCTTAAAAAATATAGAGTTCAGCATTCATTTCCACAAGATTTTGAGTTACAAATTTTCTCCCTATCTTTCCCCTACCCTCATACCCAAAGAGATAGCCTACTGAATACCCCTTTTCCCACTACGCTCTCTCTTATATCCTCCTCCACCCCCACCCCCCCCAACTTTCTAGTATGGCAAGATGGATTTCTATACTGCAAAGCCTGTTTATCTTATTTCCCAGGTGCATGTAAAAAAACATATTTTTAATATTTGTTTTTAAAACTTTTATTTCCAGATTCTTTCCCTTCTTCCCTCCTCACCTACCTCTACTGGGAAGATAAGGAATTCAGCATACGTTGTACATATGTAGTTACACAAAATGTTTCCATAGTAGATATATTCTAAAAAACTAACAATATTTCCCTCAATCCCATCCTGTCCCCCATTTATTCTACTTTCTACTTTGAACACTTCACTTTTCAAAAGAGTGTTCTTCTAACTACCCTCTCCCCCAATGTTCCCTCCCTTCTATCAGCCCCCCTCACATCCCCTTCCCCCTACTTTCTTGTAAGGTAAGATACCCAAATGAGTGTGTATGTTATTTCATCCTTAAGCCTGATTAAATGAGAGTTAGGTTGACTCATTGATACACACACACACACACAACACACACGCACATATATTCTCATATTGAGAAATGTCTCATGAGTTACAGTGATCATTTTTTTCCATGTAGGAATGTAAATAGTTCAACTATAATAAGTTCCTTATGATTTCTCTTTTTCCTTTTTACCTTCTCATGCTTCTCTTGTTTTCATATTTGAAAGTCAAGGTTTATAACCCTACTTTCTTGTAAGGTAAAATACCCAAATGAGTGTGTATGTTATTCCATCCTTAAGCCAGATTCAGTGAGAGAAAGTTTGACCCATTCCCTTTTGACTTCCTTTTCTTCCCCTGCATTGTAACAGTTTTCTCTTGCCTCTTTTATATGAGATAATTTACCCTGTTCTATCTCTCCCTATCTCCTTCTTTCATTATATTCCTCTCTCACCTCTTAATTTTATTTTTTAGATATAATCCCTTCCTATTCAAGTGGTCCTGTTCCCTCTGTTTATGAATACATATTCACATATATTTGTACATGTATTTGTACAACATAAACCCTCCTGTATAAGCATATATATTTATGTATATATTTGTATCTATCTATCTATCTATCTATCTATCTATCTATCTATCTATCTATCTTTCTAGATATAAACACACACACACACACACACACACATATATATATTGACTTCAAGTATCCGCATATTGAGAAATGTTTCATGAGTTACAATAATCATTTTTTTGGGGGGGAGACCTCACTTCTTTATTAGAATTTTTCAATAGTCATGTTCCATTGTTTTGGGGTTGTTTTTTCCATTTACATTGATGTAGTAATTTTGTATATTTTTTTCTTGACTTTGCTTATTTCACTTTGTAAATCTCACTTTGTTCAAGTAAATATTTCCTTGTTTCTATGTTTTCATAATGTCCATCATTTCTTTTTTCCATTGTTCAAATGCTTTATTAACTTCTGATTTACATCATTCATTTCTGCCAGATTTTGAGCTACAAATTTTCTCCCTGTTTTTCTGCCCCAAAATAGCAGTCCCACAGGATATCCCCTCTTTCAATAGAATGATCATTTTTTCCATGTAGGTATGTAAATAGTTAAGCTTTAATAAGTTCCTAATTATTTTTTTTTCCTTTTTACCTTCTCATGATTCTCTTCCTTTCATATTTGAAAGACAAATTTTTTGTTCAGCTCTGGTTTTTTTCATCAAGAAAGCTTAGAATCCTCTATTTTATTAAATAGCCATAGTTTCCCCTGAAGCATTATATTAAGTTTGGCTGAGTAAGTGATTCTTGATTTTAAACCTGGCTCCTTTGACCTCCAGAATATCATGTTCCAAGCCCTTTGATCCCTTAATGTAGAAATTGCTAGATCTTGTATTATCCTGATTGTGTTTCCACCATACTCAAATTGTTTCTTCTGGGTGCTTGTAATATTTGCTCCTTCACTTGGAAACCACGACAGGTGCTGGTGATTCACTCTCCTGAAGTCTGCTCTGGCCAGTATGGGCCACTTGTTGGGGCTACCCCAGGCTCAGTGGGGCTCACTCAGCTCCCTGCTCTGTGCAATATGCCCTTTCATGTGGTCTGCCAAGCTGGTTTAAGAGGGAGATTTCTTTTTCTCTGTTACTTTGTGCTGTCTGTACCTCTAAAAATTGATTATAGTCATATATTTCAGGTGTTGGAGGTGGATGTGGCTGGAGCTCACTGAATTTCCTTCTTCTACTCTGCCATCTTGGCTCTGCACTGGAAAATTATTTTCTTGAGTGAAATGTTGGATGTCCTCTGCATTTGTCCTGTTAAAATTTTTAAGTGATTCTTCTCCTCATTTGATTTTTATCTGTTTTTTACCTTTTGACTTAGTAAAATTTTGAGTTGTTATTTTCTTCAGTATTTTTGTGTGTCTCCTTTAATTGCTATTGATTCATTTTTCATGATTTTCTTGAAGCACTGTAATTTATCTTCACGATTTTTCCTTTACCACTTTTATTTGATTTTCAAGATCATTTTTGAGTTCTTCCATTGTCTGTGACCAATTCATTACACACACACACACACACACACACACACACACACACACATTTGGATACTTTGGTTGTTGTAGCTTTGAATTTTTTTTTTGTTTTTTTTTCCTCTTGAGTGTATGTTTTAATCTTCCTCGTCATGATATTAACTTTCTATAGTCAGATCCCCTCCCCTCCCCCATGGAACAACTCACTTTTTCCATTTAAGTCTTTACCTGTATTCATTGTTGTGGGATTTTTAACTGAACGTTTAAGGCCTATGCATTTTCTTCAAACTGTCAAAGCTCCACTACCCTTAAAAATATTTTAATGTTTTTTTTTCCCTTTTTAAAGTCTCTGGATTCTTTTTTTTTCTCTCCTTTGAGGGAATAATGAACATAATGTAAGAATATAATTCAGAATTTTTGTAGAATTGCTAAATTCCCCCAAATAGAGAAAGAATCTTGAAACATTCCAAGTACAAAGTTTCAAAGGATTATGGAATTCATCCTAGATGTTGATATAAGTATATTTCAATGTCCTTATAATTAACCTAATTCAAAATCTGTCAAAACCCTGCTTATTAAACATGTTTTTAAAAATGATTTAACATTTTATTTCCCAATTACATGCAAAAACAATTTTAGCATTCATTTTCTAAAACAATTTGAGTTCAAAATTCTCTCTTTTCTTCCCCACCCACCCTTTGAGAAGTCAAGTGATTCAACACAGCTTGTACATGTCTACTCCTACAAAGCATATTTCAATGTCATGTAGAAAAACAAAATACAGACCAAAAAAATAAAAGTGAAGAAAAAAGGATGCTTTATTTTGCATGCAAAGTTATCTGGAAATGGATAGAATTTTTCATAATTATCTTGGATCATTGTATTGCTAAGAATACCTAAATCATCCACAGCTGATTTTCTTAAAGTGCTGCTGATATTGTATATAATGTTTTCCTCATTTTCCTCATCTCACTTTGCATCAGTTTATGTAAGGCTGTCTAGTTTTTTTTTTCCCTCAAGACACCCAGCTCAACATTTCTAATAGCACATTAATACTGCATCAACATCACATACAAGAACCTGTTAGCCATTCCCAAACTGAACTACTTTTCCTCAGTGTCCAATTCTTTGCCACCAATTAAAAAAAAACTGTTATGAATATTTTGCTCATATAGATCTTCCCCCCCCCCTTTTTTTTATCATTTTCGGATAACTTACTAGTAGTGGTATCACTCCTTCAAAGGAAATGCATTTTTATAAACCTTCGGGCATAGTTCCAAACTTCACTACAAAATGTTTTCATGATGAACCAATAGGTTTGAAATAGTTTTCTAGCATAAGATAATCTCTCCTAGAAAAACATTGGGTTTCCCCACTGAGCTCTTGTGTCTACAGTAGGATTCACAGTTTCATATTCTCTGATGGTAGATTCACCTGTCCATAGTTTATCAGTGGCTAGACATCCAGTTTGTGTCAAAGAAAGGTCTGTGGGCCAGCCTGACACATCTGGGCAAACCACCACTTAACTTTCTTGGTAGAGCAAAATGTAACACAACTGGAGTCACATTGATGCAAAGCTTCATTTCAAGCAAAGGGTAGGAGAGCCAAAGAGAGAGAAAGGAAAAGGGAATTAAAGATATAATATAGAATTCCATAGGGCATATAAGGGCAGTGCTGTACTGGGAAACACAGAGACATGGGTCCATTTAACAAAAAGTAAGCTGTACTTAGGTAGAGGGGAGGGTGCTCAAAAATGCTCTTCTAAGAATCTCATTTTTGATGACATCTTTTTAACTGAATTGAGTATCAGATATCACAGCAAAATATTATTGGGGGTAGGGTGTAATCAAGGAAAGGAAATAAGCTGATGTAAGGCAAAATATTATGTGGGGGTCACAGCTGTACCAAACTTCAAAAATGACATCAGTATTTTTTGCTAATATGGTCTTTAAGTTTACAGCCTCCTTTAAAAGGAAATTGTCATGATGGCCTCAAAACAATCAGGCCTAATCTTATATCAATGGTTTCAATGCAAAAATTTCTACAAGCATCAACCTCCATTAAGAAGAAATTGTCTGGGGGGTTGAGTGGAAGGGAAGCAGTAACTTTTCTAGCTCCTCTAACCTTTAAAAAGTGAATCTGAATGGTTTTTAAGTGAGAGAATCCACTGTGAGATGGAATGTGGCAGAATGCAGCACACAAAAGTTCCCATGTGGGTCTGCACAGGGGAAGCATGGAGCTGGGGGTGGGGGAGTGCTGCACCAGCAGTGACTAGAGAGCAGACTATAGCAGAGTGAGAAGGAGCACTAGTTGGCTGACTCACTCAACCCAAGGGTGATTGGCAAGCTTCCCACCCGTGTCTCACCACTGTATGGGGAATTCCATCAGAGCTGGGTAAGAGAAAATACAGGGCCTGCAGCAGAGATAGCAGCTTCTCTTGGGGCTATCAACCCAAATCCTGGAAGTTTAAAAATCACCTACCTGATTTTCCAGAATCCAAGATGGCAAAGCAAACTCTAGCTGTTCTCATTCTCCCTCCATGAACTAGAAAACCCAGACATAAATGTCCCACCCAGAGAAAAATCCTGAAATAGTAGAAATAGCCTTAAGCTTACTAGTCATTGAGAAATGATGCAAATAAGGCAGTAAGGAACTTAAGTGAAGGATGGGAGGGGTCCCAACAAGTCCCACCTCTCCTGACTAGCAAGATCCTGCCAGAGCTGTAGCCCAAGGGCATAGAGCCAGGGTAACTCAGTGGAAACACTGAGAATCCTGGCCTTGGCCTCAGTCAAGAAACCCAGAGGCTGGGGCAGCCAGGTAGCACAGGGAGTAAGAGCACCGGCTCCAGTATGAGAAAACTTGGAGATCGAATCCCGGGCTCAGACACTTAGCACCCACCCAGAAACACCTGGCCATGTAACCTTGAGCAAGTTACTTAACCCCAATTGCTTAGGGGTGGCCAGGTGGCTCAGCGAGTAAGAGCATCAGCTCCAGTGTCAGGATGACCTGGATCAAATCTGGTCTCAGATACTCAGCACCACACCCAGACATAACTGGCCATGTAACCTTGAGCAAGTTACTTAATCCCGATTGCTTAAAAAAAAAAATTAAATAAAAAAGAAACCCAGAGGCTACAGCACACAAAGTCAACAACCAGGAATCTAGCTTCCATCCTGAGAAGCTCAGGTTAGAACCCTCTGTACACCAGGAACAGAAATACACTTTAAACGACAGGAAAAAGGCAATTACAATGGGAAGGAATCAACTTGCAAAGTCAAGACCAAAGAAAATAAAATTCTAGCATTGTTAATGAGAAGCATATCTTTCAAGAGACACCATGGACTCAATATCCACACCTGAGACCACAGACGGAAATATGAAATGCTCTCAAGCCCAAAAGCCTTCTCAGAGAAGCTAAAGGAAGATTTGAAAAGTCAAATTAGAGTGATAGAAGATAAATTTATATCTACGTTAACCAAACTGGGAAAAAAAAAGTATCACCAAGGAAAACAAATCCTTAAAATGTGAAATTTATGACCTACCTGGAGAGAATACCTCCCTCATAAAAGACCCTCAAAAACTAAAAGAAAATAAAAACCAAAGAAAGTAATTCACTAAAAAATAGAATCAGCCAAACTGAAGCTCAGGACTCTTTGGTGTACCAAGAGTCAATAAAAAAAAAAAAAAAAAACAATCACACACACACACACATGAAGATTGAAAAATTAGAAGAAAGTGTATAATTTCTCATTGGACAAACAACTGAACTGGAGAACAGATCTAGGAGAGATAAACTAAGACTTATTGGTCTACCAGAAAGCCATCATGAGAAAAGCAGCCTGGACAACAACCTCCAAGAGACTGTAAAAAACAAAAACAAAATAACTGTTCTGAAGTCCTAGAATCAGAAGATGAAATAGTTATCAAAAGAATTCACCAGCCTCCTCCTCAAAGAGATCCCAAATTGAAACATCCAAGAAATATAGTAGCCAAATTCCGGAATTATAAGATTAAGGGGAAAATATTGCAAGCAGGCAAAATAAAAAAAAATTCAAATATAATGAAACTACAGTCATTATTACACAGCGCCTAGCAGCTTCCATATTAAAATATATGAGGGATTGGAATTTGATATTTATTAAGGCAAAGTGTTAAGACAGCCACCAAGAATTAACTACCTGGCAAAACTGAGTGTAATCTTTCAGGCAAGGAGATGGTCATTTAATGAAATAAGGGACTTCCAGAATTTCCTGATGAATAAGCCAGAGCTCAATGGAAAATTGGATCTCCAATTACAAGACTCAAAAAACACATAAAAAGGTAAACAAGGAAAACACACACTTACACATACACACATGCAAATACGCACACACACACACATGCACATAACTCGGGATGCAATAAGAGCAAAATTTTACATCGCTATATGAGAATCTGATAACTGTCAATATTGAATTTTATGTGATTATCATGACCTTTAAAAGGGATATACATAGATAGAGCATGTGTGCATAAGTGAACTGATTTGACTATAAAAAAATTAATCTTATTAAGGGGTTCAAAGGGAGTGTAATGGGATAAAAGGAAAGGATGAGACAGAAAAAAGTAAATTTTGCCATAAGAAGAGGCATAAAAACATGCTATAGTAGAGGGGAAAGAAAGAGGAAGAGGAACATCATTTGAACATTATTATTACTAGTTCTGCTTCTCAGAGGGATGAAACAAAATCAGTCAAGTGTAAGATTCTAATGTGAAACAACACAGAAACTCATTAAATAGAAGGAAAGGAGGGAGGGAGATGAACACTGTATGTAACTTAATGTCATTGGTTTGTGATCAAAGAAAGAATAACAGACTCTGATAAGTATAAAAACCCATTGTGCCCTATAAGAAATAAAAGGGATAAGGGACAATAATATGGGAGGTTTGAAGGGAGAGAAATAGTAGTAAGGGGAAAGTGTAGGCAAAGAAGGGGTGTCACAGGGAGCAAATACTGAAAGAGGTGGTGATCAAAAGGAAAATTTTAAGGAGGGGAAGGGAGAAGGGAAAACAATAAGCAGGGGAGAGAATAGGATGGAGGGAAAGAGACATATAGTAATCATTACTGTAAATGTGAATGGGATGAAATCTCCATAAAATGGAGGGTGATAGCAAAATGGATTAAAAACCATAATCCTGCCATTTGCTGTCTCCAAGAAACACATTTGAAACAAGGGGACATGCACATGGAAAAGGTAAAAGGCTGGAGTACAATATAATATGATTCAGCTAAAGAAAACAAAGCAAGGGGTAGCAATCCTTATATCAGATAAAGCAAAAGCAAAAATAGATCTAATTAAAAGAGATAAGGAGGGAAACTATATCCTGCTAAAAGGCACCATTGAGAATGAAGCAATATCATTATTTAACATATATTCACCAAGTTTCATAGCATCCAAATTCCTAGAGGAGAGGTTAAGGAAATTAGATGAATAAATAGATAATAAAACTATACTAGTGGGGGACCTTAATCCCCCCTCTCTGAACGTGATAAATCTAACCTCAAAAGAAAAATTAGATATGGTAGATCTCTGGAGAAAACTGAATGGGGACATAGAGGAATATATCTGTTTCTTGGAAGTAGAGAGGTTAGAAATGATAGATCTCTGAAGAAAACTGAATGAGGGTAAAAAGGGACATACCTTCTTCTCAGTGGTCCATGGCACATACACATAAATTGACCGTACGCTAGGGCATAAAAACCTCACAATTCAGTGCAAAAAGACAGAAATATTAAGTGCATCATTCTCACATCATGATGCAATAAATATCATATGCAGTAAATGGCCATGAAAAGAGACTAAAAACTAATTGTAAACCAAACAATTTAATATTAAAAAATGAGTGGGTCAAAGAAGAAATTATAGAAACTATCATTAAGTTGATTCAAGTGAATGACAATAATGAGAAAACATACCAAAATTTGTGGGATTCAGCAAAGCCAATTGTTAGGGGAAGTTTAATATGTCTGAGTGTATACATGAACAAATTAGAGAAAATGGAAGTCAATGAATTGGGCATGGAATTGAAAAATCTATAAAAGGAACAAACTGAAAATCCTAAATTAAACACTAAATTATAAATAAAGAAAACCAAAGGAGAGATTAATGAATTTCAATTAAGAAAACTATTAAATTAATAAATAAAAGCAAGAGTGGGTTCTATGAAAACAATGAAATTGATAGAACTTTAGTCTGTATGATAAAAAAAGAAGATAATCAAATTATGAATTTCAAAATTAAAAGGGTGAATCTGGCTCCAATGAAGAGAAAATTAGAATAATAATTAGGAATTATTTTGCCAAATTGTATCCACATTATTTGACAATCTTAGTAAAATGAATGAATATTTACAAAAATATTAGTTGCCCAGGTTAATTGAACAGGAAGTAAATTCATTAATTAACTCCATCTCAGAAAAAGAAATCAAACAAACAATCAGTGACCTTCCTAGGGAAAAATCTCCAGGGCCAGATGGATATACTAGTGCATTCTAACAAATATTTAAAGAAAAATTGATTCCAATATTCTACAAAATGTTTGGGAAAGATAGTAAAGAAGGAGTCCTACCAAATTCTTTTTGTGGCCAAAATATGGTACTGATACCTAAATCAGGAAGGGATAAATCAGAAAAAGAAAATTATAGATCAATTTCCCTCATGAATTTAAATGCAAACATTTAAAAAAATATTAGCAAAAAGACTTCAGCCACTTATCACAAGTTTTTGATCAGGTATGATTTATTCCAGGAATTAAAGGTTGCTTTAATATTGGGAAAACCATCAGTATAATTATCTCAACAAAAAAATAAACAGAAACCACAAGATTATCTCAATAGATGCAGAAAAGTCTTTTGACAAAATACAAAAGGGATTCCTGTAAAAACAATACAAAGTATAGGAATAAATGAAGTCTTCCTTAATATAATAGGTAACATCTGTTTAAAGCCATCAGCAAATTTTATATGCAATGGGGATAAGCTAGAATCTTTTATAATAAGATCAGGGGTGAAACATGGGTGTCTACTATCACCCGTCTTATTCATTCTGGCATTAGAAATGTTAGAAGTAGCAATTAGAGAAGAAAAAGAAATTAAAGGAATCAAATTAGGCAAAGAAAAGACCAAGTCGTCACTCTTTGCAGATGATATGATGATTTACTTAGAGAATCCTAGAGAATAAAGGAAAGAAAAAAAAAAAAGAACTACTTAAGACCATAAAGAAATTTGGCAAAGTTACAGGATATAAAATAAACCTGCATAAATCCTTTTCATTCCTATATATTTCTAATGAAATTTAATAGCAAGAGATAGGAAGTGATATCCCATTTAAAGTTACTGTATACATTATAAAATATTTGCAAATATCCCTGACAAAACCCAGGACATATATGAGCATAACAACAAAACACTTTTTGCACAAATAAATTCAGATCTAACTAATTGGATAAACATCAACTGCTCTTGGCTGTGTCAAACTAATATAATAAAAATGGCAATTTTACTTAAATTAAATTACATATTTATTGTGATACCAATGAATTTACCAAAAAGTTACTTCATAGAGCTAGAAAAAAACAGTAACAAAATTCATTTGGAAGAAAAAAATGATCCAGGATATCAAGGGAAATAATGAACAGAAATGCTAGAAAAGGTGGCCTAGCCATACCAGATTTTAATCTGTATTATAAAGCAGTAGTCATCAAAACTACTTGATACTTACTAAGGAATAGAGTAGTGGATCTGTGTAATAGATTGTGTACACTAGACTCAGCATTCAATGATTATAATAATTTCCTATTTGATAACCCCAAAGACCCCAATTTGGGGGGTAATAACTCACAATTTGAAAAAAAAAAACTGCTGTGAAAACTGGAATATAGTATGGTAGAAACTGGGCATTGACCAGTAAGTAACACCATATACCAAATCAAGTCTAAATGGATGCATGATCTAGGTATGAAGGCTGATACTGTAAGCAATCTGAGAAAGCAAGTCATAGTTTACTTGTCAAACTTATGGAGAGAGGAATACTTTATGACCAAATATGAATTAGAGAGCA
>NW_027186320.1:3904747-3905762 GCF_028583685.1 Petaurus breviceps papuanus
CTTATGGAGAGAGGAATACTTTATGACCAAATATGAATTAGAGAGCATTATAAAATACAAAATGGGTAATACTGATTACATTACATTGAGATGTTTCTGTACAAATAAAAACAATGTAACCAAGAATAAGAGGGTAGTGGAAAATTGGAAAAGAATTTTTACAACTAATATCTCTTATAGAGTACTCATTTCTAAAATATATAGAGAATTGAGCGAAATCTATAACAATAGAAGTCATTCCCCAATTGATAAATGGTAAAAGGAAATGAACAGGCAGTTTTCAGAGGAAGAAATTAAAGATATCTATAAGCATTTCCAAAAAGTATCTAAATCTCTATCGATGAGAGAAATGCAAATCAAAACAAATCTGAAGTATCACATCTCACCAGTCAGATTGTCTAAAATGACAAAAAAGGAAAATAACAAATTCTGGAGAGGAAGTGAAAAAAATTGGAACACAAATGCATTGTTAGTGGAGTTGTGAACTGATTTAACCATTCTGCTGAACCATCTGGGACCTTGCCCAAAGGGATATAAATAATTACATATCCTTTGAAGTAGCAATAACACTTCTAGGGTTGTATCCCAAAGAGATCATAAAAGTGGGAGGAAGACCCATATGCACAAAAAATATTTGTAGTAGCTCTTTTTGTGGTGTGTAAGGGTTATGGGATTTAAAGATCTTCCATGCCCCATTGTACTTGCTGACGTGGCAGGAAGGGGCAGAGGAAGAGGAAGCAGAAGCCAAGCTAGAGCTCCTGCGGTGGCTAGCGGTGGCGGAGATGGCGGCAGCAGCAGCAGAGGCAGCGGCGGCAGCGCGAAGCCCTTTTTGAGTCAGCCAGAATTTCTGCTAAGGACTCCTGCTGAGGACTGCCAGGGGACGGAGTTGCTGGGAGCGCGCTTCCCAGACGCTGGGTGGTTGCTGTGAGTGGGGAGAGGAGGACCTTTGCCTGAGGTAGCCTGTTCTGTTTTAAAGACTTGAAAATGTGGGTGCTTTCTACTTTATCTACCTGTG
>NW_027186320.1:3905772-3930993 GCF_028583685.1 Petaurus breviceps papuanus
CAATGTCATAACTACTCTGATGGCTTTCACTTTCTGGTTTTGGGACTCAGTCTTTGGTATCTTAATAAATTTTCTAGCTTATTCCCCCATATGGCAAGCATGATATATTTTGTGATGGATAATTATATCAGCATATCTGTAATTTCCATAGGCATTGTGAATATGGCATTGCTGATACATTTGGTGATGAGGATGGGATCAAAAAATGTCAGGCCTCTATTTGGAAGCACTGGGGCTTTAGAGGGAGAAATGGCTGTTCCAGGATGGGAGGATTTGCCTTATGCCTCTCTAGCCAGAGAATGAGCTAAAAGCACAGGGCCCTGTGAAAACTGGGAACCAAGGCTAAAAGAGTGAGAAACTGGAGATTTGGAAAGATGTTTGAAAGGAATACCGATAGAACCAGGCAAAGAACTGGGAGGAGTGTGCAGGAGAGGCTGGGCGCTGCTAACAAGTTATCGCCTTATGTGTAAAAGTAGAGATAAGCTGCTGGAGGAAAGAGCTCGGATGGCTAGGGAGTCAGCTGGTTTGCCTGAGGATTCTTCTGTGTCACAGCACTCAGAAGACCAAACTGGAGGGACTCATGTGGTCCAGGAGCAAGCTACTGTTCATGTAGCTAAAAGGAAGCAAAAAACTAGCAGAATGAATGTGCATGCAGCTTTTGTATATGCTGGGAAGAATTGCCCTGACAGCTTCCAGGAGAATGTGTGTGAGGAGAATGGAGCAAGGTTAGATGAGGAGTCTTCTAATGTAGAAGTTCTCCCCATACGAAGAAGAAGACAGGAGAACCACCAAGGCAAAACAGAGTCCAGGGAGATAATTGAGGATTTCACTCAACAGGAGATCACTGATATATTGAGTAGATTCACCCAAAGAATGGGGGAGTCTTTAGTGTCTTGGATAGTAAGAATCACTGATGAAGGCACCAGAGGAATACCACTGGACAATGAGGACTGTTTAAAATTCATAACTATCAGTCAGAATTCTTTTGTACACCAGGCTTTTAGGGATCACCATATGCAAGGAGGAAATAACAAAACTAATCTGCTAGCTTTCGCTGCAGAAGGATGCAAAAAGCAATATCCTACTGAATGTATGTGGCCTAGGGGAGACAGACCCTGGTACTCACTTAGAGACTGTATGAGAAAGCTGAAGGAGGAGGTAATGAAAACTGCTATCCTGATTGGAGATGCAAATGCATATTATGATACCCCCTAGGAGTTCCTCATAGAAATATCGTAGTGAAGACGGCTCCTTCTGCAAATAAGCACCTAATTCTGACTCTATTAATTGGAGAAATAGGGCAACCTCTTTCAGAGGTGCTGGATAAGATTTCACAATTAAGTGATTTAGGGGAATGGGAAAAAGACAATTTGCCTTGAGAGAGAAGAGTAAACAGCCAGAGGATTCAGAGAAAAAATAGACCAACAAGAAGGGAACTGTTTACTGCTCTATTAAGAGCAGGGGTTGACTTTAGAAGAATAGATGGTATTCCAACTGATGAGCTGCATAAGCTGTACCAAGAAAAGGTACTTAGCATTAGAATGAACAGGGAAGCAGGAACCACCCCTGCAGGTATTTCTGAATCTGTATCTTTGTATCCACGTTTGCCCCACCTTCAGGGGGAATAGGAGATAGGCCAAGCCCCAGCCCAGATAAAAGAAAAATGCAGAAGAGATTGCAGACCCCATATTGCTTTAACAATATATTGGAAGAATGGATCAACTACTGTGACTAGGGCACTGCTTGATACTGGGGCTGAGGCCACACTTATCTATGGAAACCCTGATAAGTTTAAACATGGAACTCCTATTACCATCACAGGTCTAGGAGGCGCTGAAATATCAGCCAGACAAGTTAAAATAGCAATGAAAATTGGGCAGTTACCTAAGAAGGAATATACTGTGGTTGTTGTACCCATTCCTGAATACATCATTGGAATAGATGTATTGAGAGGCATGACTCTGAATTTACCTGAAGGGAGATACCAATTTGCTGTGAGGAAGATAGGAATTAATACAGTTTTAGTGGGAAAACTAAAAATGGACCCGATCACTTTACCTGAACCTTCTTAAGTAATTACTTTAAAACAGTGTCGTGTGCCAGGTGGGCAAGATGAAATTACCATGACTATAAAGGAATATGTTGAAGCAGGAGTCCCTACAACCATAATATGGAATAATCCTGTCTGGCCAGTAAGAAAATCAGATGGGACAAGGAGAATGACTGTGGATTATAGACAGTTGAAAAAGGTGACTCCTTCTTTGTATGCTGCTGTTCCAGATACCATTACTTTAATAGAAAGTATCCAGACATATGATGGGACTTGGTATGCAGTTATTGACTTGGCAAATGCCTTCTTCACCATCCCAATAGAACCTAAACAATGGGACCAATTTGCTTTCACTTGGCAGGGTAGACAATAAACTTTCACCCACTTGCCAAAAGGGTACATACATAGCCCCACTATTTGTCACAGGATTGTGGCTGAACAGTTGGGTGAATTAAAGCTACTTGGTGTACAGCTTACCTACTACATTGATGATATAATGATACAGGGAAAAGATGCGAAAGAAGTGGAAAGGAGTTTGACCCTTCTAATTGAGCATATGAAAAGTAAAGGGTGGGAAATTAACCCTGCAAAGGTTCAAGGACAAGCTCAAAATGTGAAATTTTTGGGTATACAATGGAACAAGGGGCTACAGGACATTCTTCCTCAAGCCTGACAAAAGGTTCAGGATTTTCCTACCCCTACCAATAAGAAGGAGGCCCAAAAGTTCATAGGATTGTTTGGATACTGGAGGCACCACATTCCACATTTGGGACAGATTTTAAAACTTTTATATAGTCACATGGAAGAAATATGAATTTGATTGGGTACTTGAGCAGAGTAAAGCTTTTGAAGAAGCCAAGGCTGCCATACAATTGGCCCTAGATTTGTGGCCCATGCAGAATGGTCTAGTGGAATTGCAAGTGACTGTACAAGATGATGATGCAAACTGGAGCTTATGGCAAAAACAACAAAGCCGAAATGTACGTTTGGGATTTTGGTGTAGGAAACTCCTTTCATCTGGCGTCCAGTATACACCTTTTGAAAAGCAGTTGTTAGCTGCATATTGGGCTTTGGTGGAGACTGAACAACTGACTCTGGGCCATGAAGTGATATTAAGACCTGGAATCCCAATTATGACCTGGGTAATGAGTACCCCAGCTTCTCACAGAATTGGACATGCCCAAGAGGCTAGTATAATCAAATGGAAGTGGTATATTCAAAACAGAGCGAAAACAGGCAAAAGTGTAGTCTCTGCTCTACATGAATCTATAGCAAACATAGAAATTGAGAGGAATGACACACCCTCTGAGCCAAAGAAACAGTTGGTACAGTCCACTGTAAAATGGAATGAGGGATATGATGTATTAACTGAGGGAAAAAAGAGACATGCATGGTTTACTAATGGGACAGCAAAATATTCGGGCCAAAAAAGACATTGGAAAGCAGTGGCCTATAACCCATGTACTAGAAGGACTTTGGAAAGTACTGGGATAGGTGCAAGTAGCCAATATGCTAAACTTATGGCAGTATATCAAGCCATCAAAACAGAACAAGGAGGACAGTGTCATATATTCACTGATTCATGGGCGATAGCTCATGGGTTAGCTACATGGATGCCCATGTGGAAAAATGAAAATAGGGAAATTCATGGCAAACAAGTCTGGGGCAAAGAATTATGGGAAGATATATGGGACATGTCTTTGGTCAGTGACTTGTCAGTTTTTCATGTAGATGCTCACGTGGCCCCTCCACAACAGAACGTGAGTACAATGCTCATGCTGATCGACTGGCAAAGATTGCTACTTAACATATTGTCCCTACTTTGACAACAACTGATGATCTGGTATTAGCAAAATGGGTCCACCAAACAGCAGGACATTTGGGGGTCCAGGCCACACACCAGTGGGCACAAGATCGAGGTATTAGTATCTCTCATTCACTGTTAAAACAGATAGCAGAAGAATGTCATATATGTCAATTGGAAAAGGAGTGAACTATTCCTTGGGTAGTAACTGGAGAGATAGCAAGAGGAAAAGTCCCAGCCCAAATCTGGCAAATAGATTATATTTGTCCACTACCACTGGATAAAGGATGCAGATTTATATGTACTTGTGATGACACCTATTCAGGTGTACTAGTAGCTTGTCCTTATAAGAATGCAACCCAGAAAACACTTGTAAAACTCTAGATCTCATAAGTCTATATTATGGAACCCCAATGCAGATTCAAAGTGAAAATGGGTCACATTTCAAAGGCAATGAAATGAAGAATTATTGTATACTAAACAATATAGAATGGATATATTATATTCCATATTATCGAGACGCATCTGGGTTAATTGAAAGAATGAATGGAATACTGAAAGGACAGTTGAGGAAGATAAGTTCCAATAATTCATATCAACATTGGAAGGATAATTTGTTCATGGCTTTATGTAATTTGAATAATAGACCATTGGGAGGAAGTACACCTCTAGCCATAATGATGACCCCCAATCTGCAAATTAGAAAACAACAAACACATAAGATCCCAAATATTGAGTATTGGACCTTGAGGCCAGATGTCCCAGCACCATACCCAGGACCACCTGTTTCGTTGGGGTATGATTTACTTTATTTAGAGGACTTTTGGTTGGACAGAAAAGAAATAAGAAAAATTTCCACTGGGATATGCATAAGAATCCCAAAAAATCACTTTGGACAGATTTTACCCAAATTAGGATTAGCAGCTCAAGGAATATATGTATTGGCTGGAGTAATAGATTCTAATTATCAAGGAGAAATTGTGGTAACATTCCATAATTTAGGTGAAGGGCCCATACAGATTCATAAAAATGATAGGATAGTTCAAGTAATTATCGTTCCTTGTAAAACAATACCACTTGTAAAAACTGACCCTCCTTCCAAAATAACTGTCAGAGGAACTGAAGGATTCGATTCTACTGATAGAATAAAATCAGGAGCTAAAGTATGGGTGAAATGGAAGCCAGATGATGTTCCAGAAGCTGCAGAGATTATAGCACATGGGAGGGATAATACTGTAACTATTGTTTATTCTGGAGAAGATGATTACAAAATTGTACCCTTAACTCATTTATTCTACCATGAGTGAGGCTACAATAGTCTGGTTATATTCTCTTTGATTCTTCTTGATTTTTTTGTCTTTTCACCTTGTTTGCTAGATTTGTTTCCACAGGCTTGGTACCCTCCATCTGTAGATGCCTGATAGCTTTAGCTGGATGTCACCCCCTGTCTGCAACTGTGATGTGTCACCCTTGGACCTGGCATCAAGCATATTAAGAACTGACCTCTTAAATGGGACCCCTTAGGACAGGGACAGCTCTACATCTGATTTCAGCAGCAAGTAGCCATGGAAGAAGAGACCTTCACCCCTTACCACAAGATTTTGAGGCCCCATTTGTTCGGTGTGGGGGGAATGATGGGGAGCTTGTGCTCAAACCCCACCCTAAAATATGGTTTTCTGTGTTTATTGTGTGCTATTCTTGTTATATTGTTGTGAAATTTTGTTGACACCAGTTATTCCTACTGTATTTTTGCCAAGTATGAGACATGAAAGTTCTTGGGGCCGAATGTAAGGGTTATGGGATTTAAAGATCTTCCATGCCCCATTGTACTTGCTGATGTGGCAAGAAGGGGTGGAACAAGAGGAAGCGGAAGCCAAGCTAGAGCTCCTGTGGTGGCTAGGGGTGGTGGCGACGGCGGCAGCAGCAGCAGAGGCAGTGGCGGCAGTGCGAAGCCCTTTTTGAGTCAGCCAGAATTTCTGCTAAGGACTCTTGCTGAGGACTGCCAGGGGGCGGAGCTGCTGGGAGCATGCTTCCTGGATGCTGGGTGTTTGCTGTGAGTGGGGAGAAGAGTACCTTTGCCTGAGGTAGCCTGTTCTGTTTTAACAGCTTGAGAATGTGGGTGTTTTCTACTTTATCTACCTGTGCCAATTTCATAACTACTCTGATGGCTTTCACTTTTTGGTTTTGGGACTCAGTCTTTGGTATCATATGGCAAGCATGATTTATTTTGTGATGGATAATTATATCAGCATATCTGTAATTTCCATAGGCATTGTGAATATGGCATTGCTGATGCAGGTGGCAAAGAATTGGAAATTAAGGGGATGCCCATCAATTGGGAAATTGTTAAACAAGTTGTGGTATATGAATATAATGCAATACTATTATGCTATAAGAAATGAGGAGCAGATGGACTTCATATTTACTTGGAGAGGTTTATAGAAACTGATGCTAAGTGAGAAGAGCATAACCAGTAGAGATTTTTTGCATAATTACAGACACAATGTGTGTGTGATGACTAACGTTGATAGACTGGACTCTTATCAGCAATGCAACAGGATAAAACACTACAAAAGACTCATGATAGAGAGAGAGATGTGTACATTCAGAACAATAACTAGAAAGAACAGTTTGAAGGCACATTGAAGCAAACTACCTGCTCTCTCTTTTTTTTTCTTATTTGGCTTTGTTTCCTCTTTCCCATTGTTCATTCTATTTGATACAATCCCTCATTTTAGCTGATCAATGTCTAATCGGAAAGTATTTTGCAGATCTTACACTTGAGTGTATGTTACCATGGGAGCGAAGGAGGGGGAGGGGGAGAAAATTTGAATCTCAAGGTATTGTTGAGCTGAATCTTGTAAACTAAAAGTAAATGCATAAATTAATAAAGAGAAAAAAAGAATATAAAGATAAAAAAGAAATTTTCATGGTTGTCTTAAGACTACCAGATGCAATATTATGACAAAAATTCATAAAACATGAGGGCTCTATGTAAGTTCTCACATAGAAAACAAATGGAATATTTGCCTTAGGTATATATAAGATCCTTTGTAATGGATATGTTTTCATGATGATGATTTTTAAATATGTGTCAAAAACTTCCAGGAGCCAAAATGGCAGAATAAGTAATAAAATGCTGTACCTTTTCCATATTCACCTCCTGATAACAGGAAATAAAATGTGCCTTCAGAAAAAATCTGCTAACAATAAAGTCTTTTGAAAGATTGGAATAGAATGATATTTTAGCCTCAAAGACTTCAAGGATCAGGAAGAATGTGAGTCTTACTTGGGTAAAACAGAAGTGTATTCTAGGTAAGGAAACATGCCAACAAGCCCCACATCAAATCAGTTGTCGATCTTGAGCCACAGTATGGTGGAGTAGATAAGCATCAATCTTAGGAGCACATGATTTTGCATAGCCAGAGGACGCAGCAGACCCCAGTTACAAGAATCACTACATGCTTCAGTGTTGTCCTGGGTGGGCAGGTGTCTTCAAGTAATACCTGCAATGTTTCAATGCAGCCCATGGCAAACAGGAACCCTCCATAGGCTGGGACTCTGAAGAATCTACAAAAGGCATTCCCTGGACTTAGCACATGCCAGAAACCACGACTATGACCCCAGGTCAGCACCAGGTAAGCTGCCAGACCACTACAGCCTCCAGCAAAGTAAGTGCCTTCACCCCCATAATATAGCACCAGACATGAGGGTCACCAAGGAACTCATATGAATATCAGAGCAGTACCAGGTGAAAAATGTCTCAAGATATCTGAGACAGAACCCCTTCCACCCTAGAAATAAAGATTAATTTTAAAAGAAAGGGGAAAGCTACTCCCTCCCAAAAATATGAGCAAAAGAACAAAGAAAGAATCTGACCATGAAAAGTTATTATGATAACAGAGAAGACCAAGACATAAACTCATAAGAGGACAAAAAATGTTAAAAGACCTATAGACAAAGCCTCAAATAAAAATGAGAAGAGGTATCAA
The DNA here is from genome assembly GCF_028583685.1 of Petaurus breviceps papuanus. Taxonomy (NCBI): domain Eukaryota; kingdom Metazoa; phylum Chordata; class Mammalia; order Diprotodontia; family Petauridae; genus Petaurus; species Petaurus breviceps. The sequence continues at coordinate 3,913,619 of NW_027186320.1, forward strand.
GATCAGAAAATAATCATAGAAGAGCTAAAAAAGTATAAAAGTTCATATAAGCAAGGTAGTATAAAAATTGAGACAAGAAAATTAGTGTGATCCAAGACACTAATTATGAAAAAAATAACTCAACACTTTGGAAAATTTCTTAAAAAAATGGAATTGGCCAAATGGAAAAGGAGATACAAAAATCACTGAATCAAACAACTAGTGAAAGATTATAAATAGATAAAGGGAAAAGAAAGTATCATAGCTAAGTAAGCAAAAACAAATTAAAAAAACCTTAAAATTACAATTGGGCAAGTAGAAGCTAATGAATCTGAGACATCATGAATCAAACAAATTTCAAAATAAGAAAAATATGAAGAAAATGAAAAATTGTCATGGAAAAGAGATCAAGGTGATATAGTATAAACAGCATTGGACTAAATGAAAGCCATAATCCTAAGTAAGACCTGGACAGCACCTTTTAAGAAGTTATCATGGAAAACTGCCCTAATGTCCTAGAACCAGATGGCAAAATAGGTATTCAAAGAATCCACGAATCACCTTGGGAAAGAGATCCCAAAATAAAACCTCAAAGGAATGTTATAGCCAAATTTTAGAACTATCAGGTTAAGAAAAAAATAATAGAAGTGATGAGAAAGAACAATTAAAATTTGGGTTGATGAGTCATAATCAAGATCACACAGGACTTCATAGATTCAACATTAAAGAATCAGGGCTCAGGGAACATGATACTCTGGAGGGCAAAGGAGCCAGGAGTACAACAAAAAATCACTTACTCCTCAAAAGTAAGCATAATACATCAAGAAAAAAATGGCATTTCTACAAAATAGAAGGATTTCAATACTTCATAAGGAGAAGACCAGTGCTAAACCAAAAAAAAAGTAAAAAGATCTCCTACATTAAGACCCAAGAGGAGCAAAAAATATGTAAAAAGGGAAAAGAAAACATAAGGGATTAAGTAGAGCTGAATTGTTTACATCTCTACAAAGAAGATCAAACTTGCAACTTTTAAAAATTGTAACACTAACATTATAGACAAAATTAATATACATAGAAAGAGGATATAGGTATAAGGCAAATTTGAGGAAATAGCATAAAATATTAGGGATTAGAAAGAGGAATATGAGTGGAGAAGGAAGGTAGAAGTAGAATGAGATAAATAACATAAAAAGGTGCAAAAGACTATCGTGGGGAGGGAAATAGCGGATGGTGGGTAATTGGCATTGTTTGAATCTTATGCTATAAGTATCTCCTTAAAGAGGAATTAAAGTACCCAATCACTTGAATATAGAAATCTGTCTTACCAGTGTGGGCAATAGCACAATAAATGCGTTAAGAGACTGCTTAGGAAAGTAGAGAAAAGTTTATTTATTCTTTCTCATGAGAAAGGGCCCTCTGCCCCTGTCACTCAAATAGCATCTGCCAGGGAGAGAGCAAAAGGTAGAAGCAAGCCCATGCTTATATAAACTTCTGATGCAGAAATCCAAACCCCCAACTGGGCTTCACTCTCATTGGTAGGGAAACATGTCCACAACCTAATTGTGGGAATCTATCTTGGAGACAAAGGACACAGAAATATGTGGGTGTCCAATGCAAGGCTAGGAAGGCAGTTTTAAACTTATTTGCCATATCGTGGTGAGGTGGCACTGGGGAGTGTCTCCATTGCTCTAAGTCCCAGATTGCTGCAAGCTCAGGTGACCTCTAAACTTAGGCTTAGTGGATACTGAAGCCACTCTAGATTTGATTTTTCAAAATCGGGAAATTTCACTGCAGAATATAACTCACATCAGAAGGGAGGGGAATAAATAAAGGAGGTGGAGAAGACTGACACAAGTGTGGGCAGATTCAGGAGCTGGTAGCCAGAATCAAAACACTGGAGAGGTGGGAATGAATGAAATAGGGAATGCAAACATGAAGAAGAATAGGCTGGAGAGAAATACACTGGTATTAATCATAACTGTGAATGTGAATGAGATCACCTCTCCCATACAAGGGAAGTGGATAGCAGCATAGATCAAAAAAAATAGAATCCAACAATATGTTACTTATATGCAACATATTTGAAGCAGAGAGACACACACAAAATAAAGGTACTGGAGCAGAATCTATTATGCTTTGGCTGAATCTTAAAAAAAAAACACAGAGAGGATTCTGGGAAGATGATGGAGTGTATCAGAAAATTCCAGGCCCTCAAGATTTTCCCCCACAAAATAAATGAAGTAACATCTCAGGGCAAATACTCAGTGGTAACAATAAATAAGAGTAGGGGAAGAATAAGGATCCTCCTTGGACAGTTGAAGAATATCTGAAGAAAATTTCCAGAAGGAGGTTTGGTACCATGTCGAGAGTTCACAACTTCAGGCTAGGTCCTAGATCCATATAAACAAGTAAGTGGCAAGCCATGGGGTTTACTGGATTAGGAGGATGCCTCAGACCCAGCCACAAAAGTCACAGGAACTTTTACCCTTGGTACAATGAGGGATGTTGTATATCTGAGCAGATAAAGATTGAGGGAACTTCTGCTAAAAAGAAACTCCAGACTCTGCTCTGCTGCAGAGAGAGGTAGGGGTGAGAATGAACCACCACATGCCTGCTGAATTTTAGGGTAAAAAAAAATATGTATATATATATATATATATATATATATACACACATATATATGTATATATATACACACATATATATTTTACAAAATGTTTGGCTTTTAAAAACTAAGGGTATCAGAAAATGATATTAAGAATAAAATATTACAAGCAACAAGAAAAAAAAAACATTTAAATGGGGATGTGCCAAAATTAGAATTACCCAAGACCTAGCAGCAGTGAAATTAAAAGACCACATATCTTTGAATGCTCTATATTGAAGAGCAAAAGAACTGGGGTTACAAGTGAAAATATTATACAAAAAAGGTAAATAAAATGCAGATTAGAAAAAATTATATAGACATTTAATGAACTGTCAGACTTTCAGGACTGAACTTAAAAGAAGATTTGGCATACTAGAGCCAAGAGAAATATAAGGAAAGTAATTAAAAGGTACTCAGTAAGGACAGAATTTTTACTGTTTATGTATGTAAAATGTCAAATATATGTCTAAGATTGTTATTAATAATTATTTATTTCATAAGAAAGATTGCAGTAGACCTCAGTATGATGTAAGCTTAAAATTTAAATTGTATAGGAACAGCTAATAAAGGGTAATTATTTTATACAAATTAGTGCAATAGGAAGAAACAATACATAGGAATTAGACGAGGGAGGAGCACCTTTAGTTCTGGAAACCTACTTTCATAGGGAATACTTTGAATAAGGAACTCTCTCTCTCTCTCTCTCTCTCTCTCTCTCTCTCTCTCTATATATATATATATATATATATATATGTATACACACATAAATATATGTTTATATATGTGTATGTATGTATATATGTGTGTATATATGGACATTTATTGCTTTATATTTTGAATCATCTTACATTCTGCTGTGGAAATATCATGCTTTTTTTCTTTTCTTATTTTGTATTTAACTTTCAATATCTATGTTTATGTTTCTTTTTCTTTTATGTATTTAAGTTTCAGCAATAAAAAAATGGGGTAACAATCCTTATCTCAGACAAATACAAAGCAAAAATATACCCAATTCAAACAGATAAGGAAGGAAACTACATTCTTCCTAAAAGGTACTACAGGCAATAAACCAATCAAATTAGAAAATCAAGGAATAGTCTACCTGTCAGATACTTAGGGAAGTGAAGAAGTTATGACCAAACAATAGAAAGAAAGCATTGCGTAATTTTAAAAAATAGTAATTTTGATCATAATAAATTGAAAAACTTTTGCACAAACAAAACTGATGCAACCAAGATTAAAAGGAAAGACGAAAGCTGGGAAACAATATTTGCACAAACCTGTATCTGATAAAGGTCTCATTTCTCAAACATATAGAAATCTCAGTCATACTTATGTGAATACAAGTCATTCCAGAATTGATAAATGGTCAAAGGATATGAAGAGGCAGTTTTCAGATGAAGAAATCAAAGACACCTGTAAGTATTTGATGAAGTGCTTTAAATGGTTTTGATTAGAGAAGGCAAATTAAAACAACTCTGAGGTAGCAGCTCACACTTATCAGATTGGTTAATATGACAAGGAAAATGCTAAATACTAGAAGAGATGTGGGGACAATGGGACATTGGTGGAGTTGTGAATTAATCCAATGATTTTGGAGAACAATTTGGAACTATGCTGAAAGGGCTATTAAACTCTGCAAGACCTTTCCTCAAGCAATATCACTTTGATATCTAGATCACAAAAAGATCAGAAGGAAGAGAAAAGGACCCATATGTATAGATATATTTATAGCAGCTCTTTTTGCATTGGCAAAGAATTAGACATTGAAGTGATGGCCATAAATTGTGGAATAGTTGAGCATATTTTTGTATGTTAATTTAATGGAATATTATTGCTCTATAAGAAAAAAAGAGGAAGAGATCTGAGAAATTAAGTACAAATTCATTATGGATAAAGTCAGTTTGATTTCATGATTTTCATGAATAGAACTAAAAAAATCTCAAATTATATTGGACAATGTTAGATGGTATTGATTATACAAGTATGGCACTGGGAAATGGGATTGGGAAAACAGTAAGGGCACAACAGAATGAAGCTTATTATTAATATGAATAATGTTGTTATTTTGCTTGATGAAAAGGGGAAAAGAAATATTAAGGATAAAATCAAAGGAAAAATGTTACATTTGAAGGTCTTGCATACTTTCAGACTGAGGTCAAGAAAAATCTAGGTAAGTTCTTTGTAGGATTCTTATTTTAAAAGATAATCACAATATATCTTAAGGTTAGACTTCTTAAAGAACTCTGCTAAAGAAACAGAATATAAATGAGCAATAAATTTTAAAGGAAATTGTTTTTACGAAGCATAATACCAGCACTGAAAGTAAGTCCAAGTAAAATTTTGACCAAAAAAAATTACCTTATGCAATCAATAGAATGAATAAATTTAAAAATTTATAAGCTAAAGTATGTCAGTAATTTTCTCAAGCAGTCAGGCACATTGCCCTTTTATATTACTTGGCTCCATGAATTATGAATGTTGGCTGACTAGAAAGCCTAAGGGTGACAATGGAGCTGTGGTATCTGTAATGTGTTGTCATTTTGCACTTTGACAATACCTACTGCCCTAACTAGACTTGCAACTCTTAGTATTTTCACAGGTTTCTAAGGATTTCAGTGGAAAATACAATTAAAATACTTCTAGGGGATGCTGAAATGTTAATTACTAATTGCCAGATAATGGTCAAAACACTTAACTACTTGAGTATTTTGAGCCATGTGAAGCTGTAAGCTCAGCGACATCCCTCTCCCATAATTTACCTGAGTACATATAATCAGAAACAAAAATAGAAATTGTTTTCCAAATGCACAGTTCTCAGCTGCAGGAAATATGAGTGGGAAGAACAGGTGTTTGGAGAGATTTTAAACTGCTTCTGTTGCTAAGGAAACCACTTTCCTTGGTTCAGAAAGGCTGATAACCTCGACTTTTGCTGTCAAATTGGTATCAACAAAGGGTAGAAAAGATATAAACACACATACACAAATGAAGAAGCTAAGACAACTTTAAACTAAAACAAGGATAGGGTTATGTTGAGAAATATTATATTAAATAGTGGTATGGATGTTTATTAAGTTGTTTAATTACAAAAGAGGTTGAGTCAGATTTAACTGATTAGCTGGTGGAAAGATTAATACAAATTTAAAAATAAAATCTATTAGAGTTAATGAAGACACTATGAAAATGTGTAACATGAAAATCTGAGCAATGATTAAGATGACTATTCCAACTAAGTTATACTCTTAGTATGCCTTTATGTTAAGTGAAATATTAACATAAATGTATTATCTGAAGATATTTCACAGAAACTATTTACAAATAAATTTCGATTTTTTTTACAACTTATTTACTATTTTTACTTACATTTTAAAATTTAAAACGTTTTCTGGGAGCAAGCTCTGTAAGGTAATGGTGGTTATTTATTATTATTATTAGATTGGAACCTATTTAAAAATGTCCAGAAAGTCACAATGCTTGTTTTTTTAAGAGTAAGCTCAAAGCTCATTTTAGTAGAAAACAGACTGAATATTAGTTATTTTTCAGCATCAAAGTGATTTCATGAGTCTACACCGTCCTCCCACCTTTGTCTTTAAAGTCTCTCAGACCCTCTATGTGGAGGTTCTACCGAATTTGTTACAATAGTGTTAGAACTTTTATATTCATAATGATCCAGCACCTGTGCAATCTTTTCAAATGACACCCTACATTTATTTCTTTTTTCTATCTCCTTGGGATTACATTTCTATGATGTTTCAGGTTTGTGGAATTCCATCTGGTTTTCTTTGCCTATGGACATTTTCAAATAAGTTTTAATTTCTAAAGCCTGGATATTTGTGTTATTTATTATAATTGGAGATCTTCCCTGATCAATATATTTCCTTGCTCAGCTCTAGTCCCAGCCATGTGTACCACCAGATTGTCTAGCATTATATATGTATCCATTTCTGTGCTAAAAGAATCATCCATGCTGAAGACAATGCTACCACAATTCTGACTAAGCAGCACATGAGACAGTATCATTTCCCCTGAACCAGGCAGACCACTTAAAATTATAAGTAGCCTCTTTGAATTTTCCCCTTCTTACTTCAGGTTTATAAGTGTTTTCTCCATCTAGAATAAAGATGGGTCTTCACAAAATTCTTCTTTTGTTTCACAGAACTCATTACTTTCTCATACATATTGTTCATCCTGGATATTTCTAGAGGCCTATGTGATACTATTCCTCCCATCACAATAAGAAAATCTTTTAGTTGGTTCAAGTGTCAGACAAATGCAATTTGCTTTGTCACTGTTTACATTATATTCATTTTACATTTGACATAATTTAACATCTTGAATATAGAAAACATTTGGTGGCAGACATGGAGAGGGATTAAATCTTTGAAAATTTAAATTATGATTGAACCCAGAAGGAAAAAAAAGACATTAAGAATTAAAGAGGATTCTACTGGTTGCCAGGCAGACCTAAAGGAACAAAAAATGGCTTGCTGAAAAATATAGGTTCTACTTGTGCATTAACTGGATATTAAGTGTTCCAGATGACTGCCTCATTGCTAAATTACAGCTCATCACCAGGGGTGAATGTAAGGTATGGAATGTATTGTATTTTTTTTCTTCATCAGATTTTACATTATCATTGTAACAACCTTGATATAAACTAAATTGTTCCTGAGAAGGTTTACATTTCTGACAATTGTCTTCTAAATCTTCTTTTGCACTCAAGCTCCTGAATTTCTTTATAAAACTGAGATAATAATCTATATCAAATTTATTAGAAGTGTTCTATTTGTTTTCCAATCCACCAGTGACATTTACAGTGTGATGTTTTCTTTTATCTCATTTATTTTCCTCAGGACTATTGTAAATGGGTACTATGAATACTTTGATTGTGCTATTTTCCACTCCCTCTCCACTAACTGGGATAACTACTTTGTAATTTCTTTCAGTTCTAATTGCTTTAATAATTCCAGAGACAAAAGTATAGTTATTTCTAGATAATTCACTGATGCACATGGATATTACTGTGGGATTTGTATGCTCTAGGTCTTCTGACTGAAATGATTCAATAATATCTGGCCTATTAGGAGAGATTGCACACTGCCCCCCCCCCCAAACATTTCAAGGAAACTACAATTTCAATCTTGTTTTCATGAGTTTTTATTTCCATTTTCCTTGTCATCAAAGATGGACAAAGTTACTTACGTGTTCTCTGTTTTCTCTAAGGATGTGTGAAAATGGTCACCATCATTTTGGACATAGTAAAAACCTCTTCTGTTGATTTCAGTTTTCTATTGCATGTTTCACTTTGCAAGTTATTTTTTAACCATGTCCTAAACATTTAGCTTTATTTTCAGAATAAGGGCATCTGTGAGAAATGAGAAAAGTAAATCCAGAAGATCTAGGTGATAGGAGCTGGAAGCCATAGGTGAACCCCTCAGACTCTATCCATAGCTGGCAGCATCTGAGCTCCTAAAGTAAAGTTCTTAATCTAAACAACATTCATCTCTTAATGTTGTATATACTTAATCATAACATTGTACTGATATATTTTTGTTGGATGAGTGTTTCACAAGAAATTTTAAATGGACTTGATGCAGAAAAGTTAAATATGTTGCATAAAATAAGAAAATGGGGTTACTTTCATGTAGAGGTATGGACTCAGTAATGAAATGTACCTAACAGGTCATTGGATTCACCACTCTCCTTTATTTTACAAATGAAGAAACTGAGGCTGAGAGTGATTGTTGCTTATTAAAACATATGACTAGTAATGTTTTTTATTCTAAATACAGCACTCTATTAACTGATTCCCCTTGTTGCTTCTAAGGAAATTAATAAGTATACTTTTGAGTGGAACTGGGAGACATCCTTCCCTAAAATATTCCTCAGTCCACTTGTTACACCTTAAAATTCAACCATTAGATCATTGTATCAATCTTCTGTGTGATAGGATATAGCTTAATAAAGTGCTGAAAAATGCTTAAATGGAATATCAATTAAAGCAAGGCATTATTCATTTATATCTTGCCCAATAAGTATTGGTTAATCAGAAATTTTCTAAATGTGAGCAAGAAAAAAAATCGACAGGAGATTCAGGAAGAAAACAAAACAAAATGAGGCCATTGTTTGCCTTACCCATAGACAATAGACATAATGAACATTGTTGTATTCCATGGTTTAGCTTAGTTTTTTTTTTCTTGCAAAAGCATAAATTTTTGTTTTGTTTTGTTTTTTAATATGCAGAAGGATCCTTTATAGTTAATAAATAACAACTATGTCACTTTCCTTACCTATATCACATTAACCAAGAAATTTAAATTAAACTCTCTGATATCAAGTTTCCTCAATTGTAAAAGAAGGGGATTGGAAAAGAAGTCTTTTAAGGCATTTTCAGATGTTAAAGTCATGATCCTCTAATGTTTGTTTACTATGGATATATTTGGCGAAGGGAAAGAAAAGAAACAAGGAAAAAGGCAAAACAGATCCCAGGTTAGCTTCACAGAATCAAAAAGATACAGATTTTGCTTTACAATTTTTAATTCATGTCATCATTCCTATTTAGTACATGAGGAAATCAAAGCAAATAATTAATTTCTTCTAGTTGTTCAGAAATTACTGGCAGAAAATGTGCATCTTCATCACTTTGAATCTTATTACAGTGCCATTTTTTCTCTTTTCTTTTTAATATTCATTAAACACCTACCTTTTGACCCATTCTTGTCTTCAAAACTGAGCAAACTGATGTAGGCAGTGAAGTGACATTTCTCACTTTGTAGCATTTTCATCACATACCCATTAGTTTTAGAAATAATTATCCAATTTCTGCATAGTTAGGCAGAACTGGCACATCTGCAGATAATGGCACAATTCGATATTTATAAAGTATCAAGTTTCCTATAAATATACGTATGTTTCTAGTTTCCATGGGGATTTGGTAATCACTATAACTGTTCATTATTTATCTATTTTTGAGTGTAATGAAATAAGACTAGCATTTATGAGACTGCAGTAAAAATAACTATTCAATAGTTAACCCCTTAGTTTATCTACCTTCAATACAAACTTGGAAACCTCTTAGGCTGCATATGAAGTGGCACCACCAGGAGTTAAGATCACACCTGCAAATTTGAATGCCAGAGCTTGCAGAAGGTTGCCAATGAGAGGATCATCACAATTTTTCCTCATCTAAGATTTTTCAGAATTCAGAATGAGAAAAATAAGTTTGATTCATTTTATATTTCCACCACCGCTTCTGTTCTTTCCTCAAGGGAGGAAAAAAAAACCTCAGAATATGCAAGAAGGTTTCAAATGGGATGTATATGGTTTTAATATTATTTCTTGGGTATTTAACTATGCTTGAATGGGTGTCCATGAACAACACACATACAGACACACACACAGATACAAACATGTGTATTCATGCATATATATATATATACACACCATTTCATATGATTGATTTCTCTTGTGATCTTATATAATTTATTTTATTCATCTACAAATATTGTTCTGTGAAAGTATTCATAACATTCAAGAAACTTGCAAAGGGATTTATGGCCCATAGAATGTCAAGAATTCCAGTTAAGTTGTTGAAAAGCAATTAGAAGATTCATTGTGAAAATGTTCAAACTATACTATGGTGTGTATGCACACATATAAATGTACATTTGTGTACATACATGTGTGTATCTGCATGTATGTATGAAGCTTAGAGCCAAATAGAAATACTACCTTTTTATATATTCTAAAATTATATTAATTCTTTTATCTAAAAACATTCAACTCACATTAACTTAATAACTGAGACTTTTTTTTAATCAATTGGGGTTAAGTAACTTGCTCAAGGTTACATTGCCAGGAGTTTCTGGGTGGGTGCTAAGTGTTTGAACCCAGATTCGATCCCAGGTCATCCCGACTCTGGGGCCAGTGCTCTTACTTGCTGTGTTACCTGGATGCCCCATAACTGAGATTTTTAAAGAGTATTTTATTGAAAAATAAACATTTAACCTTTGTAATTTGAAACATAGAATGACAAAAGAAAGTTTATCTCAAATAAATTTAAAGGACTTATTAACATCTGCCATGTACTAGACATTATATTAGGTGCTTTTGAAAAAAAATATGAAGAATTAAGTAATCCTTACAAATGGGAGAGACATCAAAGACATAAACAAGTTTATAAAGAATAAATATAAAACATATTTAAATGTGAAATATTTTTAAATGGAAGATACTAGCAGTCGAGGGGATCAGGGAAATTTCCATGATGCAATTTTTGTTTCAACTAGTCTTTAAATAAAATACATGATGAATGGAAGAAAGGAGTGCATTCTAGGCATTCCACTGAAGTGCACCTGTCTCAATCTTACATAGATTCTTTCTTCATGAAGGAAACCAGGGATCTTACTTCCAATAAGTCACTATGGCATACAATATAAATACCTTGGAGAAGCTATGGGACATGTGTGGAATTCTGGAAACATTTCCAATGGACTAATTGAGTGCTGAGGGGGAAGCTCTTTGACTGATTCATAAATCTAATTACTTTTCACCTCCTTTGCTGACTATTTTTGTTCACTTGGTTAAGAAAATTTGCTTACTTTGTGAGCTTAAAAAAGGTTCAAGCTTAAAAAGGTTCATTTGATAGCATCCTAGATCAGATTTCCAACTAACACAACATGGGTATTCCTGAGCTGTAGGGGGAATGTAGCCTGCCCTAGCATCCCAAGGTTTCAAAACCCACATGTATTCAATGTTGATACCTGGTGAATATTAAGGCAACAAAAGAACCTCTAATTCAAGATATTTTTATCAGACCATAACAAAATAAACAGAATAAGGTGGACTCAAAAATGACCATCAGATAGAGAAACTAAGAGATCATTGATATCTTTAAATAGAACAGTTTTGGAGAAGGGCTAACGTCAGAAGCTACATTGCATGAAACTGATGAATGAGTGAAAGGACAAAAGATAGAAATACAGTTTTTTTTAGCTAAATGTTTGACTGAAAAAGGGAGGGGAAATATATGATGACACATTAAGGCAATGGTAGACTTTAGTGAAGGTTTTGTTTGTTATTATTATTAGTATTATTTAGAATAGGAGAGACTTAAATCTATAGGAAGCCAATAGGGAAGAAATAAGAAGATACAGAGAAGTTCAAATTTAGAGGCAAGGGAAAGTTAAGGTGTTTTTTTTTCATCACATGGAGAAAATGGGAATGAATGAGATCAAGGTAGAGAGCTTTACTTTGGCAAGGAGTAGTACCATATCTTTCTCAGAGACTAGGAGAAAGGAAGAGATTGAAAGGTGGTATCAATGGGTTTTGAGAATAAAAAAAAATAACAGGTAGAATGACCTCAATTTTCTCAGTAAATTCAGAGCCAATATCTTTTTTGAAAGAGACAGATGATGGGACATGTGTAAGATGTGTATAAGGAAGAGAAATAATAAAAAAAAATATGTAGAGTGAGATAATGATTCAAGAATAGAAGAGTAAAAAATTGACTCATAATGAGGATCCAATAGAGTAAGATAAGATGAATTTATAATGCAGCTTGTTTGAACTTTTGATAGAAAATAGTAACTTAAAGTTCAGATAATTTATATGATAAATTCAAATGACAAAAAGTTCTTACAAGGAAGATTACAACATTCTCCTTATGTATTTAATCGCTTTGAATTGTAAAAAAATATTGTACCCATACTTAAAGAAAAATTCAAAAGCCTAAGGAGTATCATGTTACCTTATTGCTTACCTTCAATTAACCACAAAAGGCTTCTTCTGTAATTATTATTAATATTAATAGTAGTAGTAATGTCAAAATACAACAAAAATATGAAAATTTATCTAGAAGATTGAGTAAGGAAAAAAATGAAGAAAGGGAGGAAGGAAGAAGAGGAAGAAAAAAAGAAAGAAAAAAAGCATTTAAGTTGAGCCAGATTTATTTTTAAAGGTTCTAGTTTTATCTTTCAAATGGACATTCTTTGTCTTTCTATATGAGAGGTATCAAAATTACAGAACAATTATGAATAGTAAGTAGTTGACAGTGAAAGTATTTCTTCTTTTTCTTAAAAATAATTTTCTCCCCTGAGGCATGTAAAAGCATGACCCAATTTAGAATACCTTTATATTTTGTAATAATAACTGAATCACCATAGGAATTCATGAACATAAAAACTGGTGGTAAGAAAAGACATTGTGAGACTGTTAGAATTGTGAAATAATGGAGCTATTTCCAAATTTTTTTTTGGGGGGGGAGACATTTCTAAGAAGGTACCCTTCTACAAGTTCTTAAGGTAGAGAATCAACAATTTTTATTTGTTCTGTCACCAAACTAAGTAAAATCAAATACTTGGCTTCATTACCTTCATTCCTTCAATCTGAAATTCGAATATGGCTGCAATTCAAATAACACAATGGTCTTTTAGCAATGAACTGGGATAACAGCATAATGATAACTAATATCAGGAAATAGTTATATATGATTTAATGCCACCATAGGTTATTAATAAATGTTCCCTACTCATTAAAATCGAATAGTAAATAATCCATACTCCCCATAATTTCCAAACAATAATTTTTTTTTGTTTTTTGTTTAGCAAAAAACATGTTACTTAAAAAAAAATAATCCATTACTCATTATCTGCACAACATTGAAAATAGGAAATGCATAAAATATTAGTTTAGGTAACAAAATGTAACATCAAGAAAGATTTATATATGTTAATTCATACGGTCTTTAGAAAGGAGTACTAGGATGTTTCTCTGAAGAACTTTGAAATCAATTATATAATATGAGAGAAGCTGATGAAAGACCATCAGGCCAGGATGGTCAAGCCAGATCAAAGAAGTTGCTGTACTCTATGAGTGAAGCAGAATTACAGTAGCTCAAAATAAAAGGAGATGCACAAATTTAGAGACATTTTCACCCCATATGTTCACATGGACTATTTGTACCCCACCTGTGGTAAAACATTCTGAGCTTGTATTGGTATGATCAGATACACTATAACTGAGTCCAACTAAGATAAGTCATTTTGGTCCTTCACAAGAACTAAAGACAACAACCAAGCATACAAGGCTTTCTTTGATGTCAGTTCTTTAGTTTTACTTTTTTTTTGTGCCTGGGTATATCCATTTGCAGATTCTGAAAATCCTGAGTTTAGTAAATGTTGGCATTTTTGTCTTTGTATGCTATATCCTAGTGCCTTACACATAATAGACTCAATATATTTTGTTTAATTGAGTACATGTCTATAAAGCAATTTATTTGTGGAACTTGAACTTGTTTTGGTTAAACTTTCTTTTCCCATTTGCTGTATAAAATGGCAAAATAAAAGTAAACTTCTAAATTCATAGCTACTAAATTCATGTAAAATATGAATCTGCTATATTATGGTCTTTAGCATATGCTAAAAATTACCTTATATTTCTTAAAAGCAATCACATTCATTTTTAAAGTCAAATATCCTTAGAAATTTTAAAATCTATAAAGAATAGATATGATTCAAAAATTGCATGTTTTTAGTAGATTTAAATAAAATGTTTAATCTACTCCCAACATTGGAAAATCAGGTTTTTCCCAATGAGTATCTAGCTAAGCAATATGTTAGAACTCTGTATCGTGTAATTCTTGTATACAAATGATTTGTATTTCTGCCATTATAAGTGTGGAAGAGTCTCATTTTTATGCTTAACATATATTTTTTAATCCTTGGAAACTGATCAATGATTGATTAAAACAAACAAGAAAAAAGATAAAGACTAAACATTTTCCCCCCAAAGTATCAGGCAAGAGAGTTAAGGGAGGAAATAGAATACTGAGTTCTCCAGATTAATTTTTGTCATTAGTCAAATATATAAGGTACCTTCTTACCTTTGACTTTCCTTTAATTTATTCATAGTGGACTTTCCATTATTGTTTGGATATACCATCTGAAATGTTCATTTAATGCAATTTACAATTTAACTCTTTAAAGTCAAATTTTCAATTCATACTTATCTTTATTTAGAAAATTTAAATAGTTTTATATAAAGATATTTATTTTTAAATAATATTATTTATTATTTTTTTAATATTGAAATACTAAATTAAGTCATCAAGTGCTTTAGACATTCACTTTGTGGAAAATTAATGGGAAAATGTAGACAAAAAATAACCTAAGAAAAAAATGTAACAGCATTTGTCACAATTTTATTTCATGTAGGGAACACTGACATTGATGGAATCATAGATCTATTGAAACCCTTGGTTTACTTTTTATTGATTTATATTCCTAAATCTGTCTCTTCTCTATGTGTGGTCATGTATATACATGTTTATAGATGTATATACAGAAGTTATCTCTATATATCATGCATATCTGAGAAGTATATGCAAATATATAGATGCAAACAAGATACATGCAAGAAAGCAAACACACAAATACAATTTGGAGTGGTGTGAATGTAAATCTTAAACATTCTAATTTTCAATATTTTTCTAATTATGGGAAATTGATCTGATGTTATTCGTCCCTGAATCCTGATCATGCTTCCTCAGTCTTCTGCAGCTTGTTCAAAAATCAGAATCACCTTACCCAGCCTGGAGGGAGAGGATTCCTGGGCTCCTGGGCTCCCGGACTCCTGGTTCTTGGGCTCCTGAATTCCTGGCTCCTGGGCTCCTATTCAGAAGAAGTTCCACCACCACAAGTTCTCAGGAAATTCTGGCTCAGTTCTCTATTCTCTCTTCTGTGGCTGCTCTGCCACCAGATACTTGCCTGAAGAAATTCTGACTATGCCTCTCTGGGGCTTTTCTTATATACACAGCATTAGCTACTTCCTGTTTCAGCCAACCCCTTCCTGTTATATCAGGAACAGGGTTTCATACCATCTATTTCTTTCACAGAGGTTTGATTAGTTACGAAGTGCTAAGAACCTGCTTACTTGCCAATACAAAAAGGAGTCAAATTGCATTACCATTACCAACAATAAATGTGAAATTTTGATGCATTAGCAATTGCTGATTTCTGAGGCCTAAATGCTGACACTAATAATTTAGCAACTGACTATTAGAAGAATACATGAGCTGCCTCCAAGAATATTCTGCTTCTTTGTGTACCTGTTGGATATGGCTTAATGGGCAAAAAGGACCTTCCAATACTAAAATTTTGTGATTCTCAATAGCAATTGTACTTGATCCTCTTTTTTCTGCCTGATAAAACATTTGGAACCATTCTCAGAATACTTTTTTTTTTATCTATAAAACATAAGATTACAAATACAACTAATTGTATTTAAATGTGTGATTTTCCTCCCATATATTTTCAATGAATTGGATTAGCTGATAGCAAGTTGAATAATCAGAACCAGAATAGTTTGCCTGTTGAGCATAGCAATGTGAAGGGGGAAAAAAAGAACATTACTTATATGAAGTTGAGCATTCTGACCAATTCAGTAACCAGTTGTGCCTTTGAAGTTTTGAGAGTGAAGTAGGTTTCACATCTTAGAGAGGAGGTAAACTGCAGGTATGGATTGAGACGTGCATTTTAAGACATGTCATTTATGTTTATTGTTTTGATTAACTCTACATCTTGGGTATAAGGAAATTATATAAAGGGGTAGAGTTAAAGTGATATATTTGTACACATTTTTGTTTGTGAGTTAATGTTCACATGTAGTTTTATGTAAGTAATGTATTTGTGTTTGTACATGTGTATACATATACACATAAAATATCAATAAAACATAAAAGCATAAATCATATATAACCTTGACATTTGCTTAGTAGATCTTTAATTAAAGAATACATTGTTTTCTTAAAATATATCTTTCAAAATTTTCTCTCAATTCTTCTTTGTTCATTCAGAATGAATACCTGCTACTCTCTTCTACCACTATGTTAGATTATGCATTTATGTGAAGGAGAACTTACTAAATAGAGAGGTTAATAGGGCTGACTCTATAAGGAAATTACATAGACATAACAGATTTGCAATAGGAGCTCAAATAGTTTCCATATTTATACACTTGCAGCTACAAGTGAATAGAAAGGGATTACTACTTTGTGAGAAACTGTAAAGAAACTTATATAATAGAGATGATGTAAGGAATCATGAAAGCCCAAATCTGTCTTTTCCAACATTCATAAATTGTGACATGAGATAGAATTACTTGCTGTTTGTCTACATGTTTTGATATTTTTGTGCAAACCAAATCAATTTTGTTACTCTATTCTCTAAGACGTTGCAACCATGAATTAGTAGGTGCCAACATTTCATAGTCATTAAAATTTTATGACACATGATAGGATTGTTTTTATGCATGGCTATATTTCCCAGAAGATATCCAATGATATTAGTTGAGTCTACCCGTAAATACCTAATGAAAGCTGTCTGTGTTCCTCTGAGGATACAAGAAAACATCTCAAAATCCTTAATAGCTCTTTAGCAGTGAATAATTAAATTTAAAGTTGACAGACCAATATGAAAGTGACATAAGAATGATGTCTAATATATTTTCAATTAATTCTGAAAAATATTATACTATGACTACATAATAATTTCATTATGCTTTTCATTAAAATTTACACACATATACACACAGATTTAGATAGATGTATAGATGTATATATGCATATGTGTTCTGATAAATGAGAGCAAAATGACACAAAAATCTACTATAACCATATTGGTGTATATGCATTTATATTTGTGTACCCAAACACACACGCAAATATATATATATATATATATATATATATATA
>NW_027186320.1:3931093-3960135 GCF_028583685.1 Petaurus breviceps papuanus
TACACACACACACACACACACACACATACATACATATATATATATATTTATAAATAAGCATTTGTAATAATAATGGAATATAAAGATCCCCCTGCATTGGCTTGGTTTTTGGTGTTAAAACCCAGAGCTTGTTAATCCAACTTGTGGGATGGACTTGTTGACTTGAAAAGAGAGGCCTGGACTGGGAGGAGCTGGTGATGAAAATTTGGAGAGACACAAGAGAGAGGCAGAAGAATTTTTTGGAAGCAGCATCTTGGAGGCAGAGAAAGACTGAGAGGATTGCTGAGGGCCACTTTGAATTGCCCAGGACTTTTGAGAGCTGCCACCCAGAAGTGCCAAGGACTGAGGAGACATGGCTGTTATGCTGGCATTTTGTCTGGTTTCATGTTGTTTTGCCAGATTTGTCCTCTGGTGAAAGACAGTGCTGTTGTTGCAAGGGTCTCGGAACCTTGCTGTTGGTTCAGAGCTACTGAGACTGTTCTGCAGACAAAGAGTGAATTCTGTCCACTCGTGAAGGACAGTGCTGTTGTTGTAGAAGTGTTGGAACGTTGCTGTTGGTTCAGAAGCCCTGAAGAAGCATTTTCTTGTTGTATGTTTACAGAAAGCCTGGAAGAGGGTTTTGCTAATGTTTTCAGGGTTCCTAGGACTGTTCTGCATTCAGAGAATGAATTAATGAAGAGACTGGCAATGTATCTTGTGGCCTTGCTAAGCTTTCTCTCCCCAGGAACAAAGATTGCTGAGAACTTGCCTCATGTCAAGATGAAGAAAAGACCTACATCTGGGTATTAAGTGCTATGCTTAAACTTGATGTAATTCTGGGGTAGATTCAATTGTGATCCAGGGGTGGGGAACTTTTCACCTTTATGTGTTCTATGATAGAACAAATGAATGTACTTTACTTATGATTGGAAACTAATCTCCATTTGAGGAGAGGGGCTTTGTGATGGACTAAATGAAGGTACAGCCTAGGGGTGGAGTAGTATTTAGAACAGGGACTTTGTAATTGATTAAATGAAAGTAATGTCTTGGGGTGGGGTAGTACTTGATTAAATCAGGTAGTACTTGGAGATTATTGAATCACACTTGGTAAATGCTGTATTTTGAATTATGCCATATTTTTATTTCCTCTGTTCTTAATTTGTCAATGAATAAAATGGAGAGTACCTATGCTGGTATTCTTAACGTTGGGAAGTTGCCTTTGCTTGGCATTACATTACAGCATTAAGAAATGAAAAATAATTCTAGGAAAATAAAGTACATATTATGTTATTAAAGATTTCCAACACAAGTATAATGTATTTTATCTTCATATATCAAGGCCATTTACATAAAGACCTTATATCTATATCTATCTACCTTCCCTTAGTGTTTCAGTAGAGATAACATACTTGTAAATGAAGGTAAAATTGTTTGTTTGTTTTTCCTTCAGGAAGTGTCCATAAAACTCTTTCCATCTCCCTTTCACCTTCAATTTTGAATAAGGCCTAATTTAGCATAATTCACTGGTAATTTATGTTCAATAATAGAAACAAAATAAAAACCCCTTTAGGTCACTCACTAGTAACAGAAAAAAGAAATTGTTACTATTTTGATTGGTGAACTCATCACCTCCCATGGATTCAGTTAACAATACTCAATGATTCTTAAATATATTTATCCAGTACAAGCCTTTTACATAACCTCCAATTTTATATCTCCAACTGCCTATTGTATGTAATGAACTGTATGTTTTATTGTCATCTTAAACTTACAATTTTCAAACTGAACTAATTTGCTTTTCACCAAAAAGTATTCCCTGTAATTTCCCTATTACTGCACATGGTATAACCCTCCTCCCAGTAAACCAGACTCATAAACAATGTGTCTTTCAAAACTCCTCATTCTTTCTCATCACCGATAATTAACAAGCTCTTAAGTCAATTTGATTCTACAAAAAAAAAAAGTCAAAACCAAATATTCCTCTAGATCAATTTGTGTGTTTTATGTACTATATATGATAAGAAGTCATTTCTGCTGTGGCTAGTTTAATGCTTTGGAAGCCTGACTTCTCTACTCTTCTGCTCTCCTTCACTATAAGATTCTGACAGAAAGAATTTAGCTCACTGTTCAGTTTGAGATGAAAGCATAACATTTCTAAACTGTCACAACACCCTCCTTTTTTAAAATTTTAAAATTTTTTGATTAATTTTTTTTGTTTCCTTTTAGTTTACAGGATTCAAATCCATGATTCCTTGAGTTTCACATTTTATTCCCCTCCCCCCACCATGGCAGCATATAGGCAAGTATAGGATATGTAAATACTTTCATATTATACATTAGTCATGTTATAAAGACAAATTGTATGAGGTGGAATGAAAAATGGTAAAGAGAACATAAAACCAGACAAGAGAAGGAAACAGATCAGGTATTTTGCTTCCACCTGGATAGAAACTTGCTGCTTTTTTGTTCTTTCTCTTGATGCACACAATTCTCTCCATCATGAGACTTGTGGGATTGAATTATCACTGCATTGCTGAGAAGAGTCCAGTCTATTAAAGCTGGTCATCACACATACATTGTGTCTGTAATTGTGTACACATTTCTCCTGCTTCTACTCTTCTCACTCAGCATCAGTTTGTATAAGCCTCTCCAGGTAAATATGAAGACCGTCTGCTCCTTGTTCCTTATAGCACAATAATATTCCATAACATGCATATACGAAACTTGTTCAGCCATTTCCCAATTGATGGGCACGCCCTCAATTTCCAATTCTTTGACACCACAAAAAGAGCTGCTATAAACAAGTTTATACATATGGGTCTTCCTCTTACTTCTAAGATATCTTTGGGATATAATCCTAGGAGTGGCATTTCTGGGTCAAAGGGTATGAAATTATTTGTAGCCCTTTGGGCATAATTCCAGATTGCTCTCCACAAAGGCTGGATCAGCTCACAACTCCACCAGTAATGCATTAGTGTTTCAATTTGCCCAAATTTTCTCCAGCTTCTGTCATTTTCCTGTTTTGTCATCTTAGCCAATCTGACTGGTGAGATGTGGTACCTCAGAGTTGTTTTGATTTGCATTTTTCTAATCAATAGTGATTTACAGCATTTTTTCATGTGCTTATAGATATCTTTAATTTCTTTCTCTGAAAATAGCATGTTCATATCCTTTGACCTTTTATCCACTGGAGAATGACTTGTATTCTTATAAATTTTACTTAATTCTTTGTATATTTTAGAAATTAGTCCTTTGTCAGAGACATAGGTTGAATAGATTCTTTCCCAATTTCCCACCTCCCTCTTAATCTTGGTTATATTGGCTTTGTTTGTACAGAAGCTTTTAAATTTCATGTAGTTAAAATTATCCATTTTACATTGTATAATGTTCTCTAATTCTTGTTTAATCATAAAGTCTTTCCCTTTCCACAAATCTGACAGGTAAACTATTCCTTCTTTTAAGAGACTGCTTAGATTATCAACTTTTATACCTAGGTCATGGACCCATTTGGACTTCATTTTAGTATATGGTGTCAGATAATGGTCTATGCCAAGGTGCTGCCATACTATATTCCAGTTTTCCAGGCAGTTTTTGTCAAATAGTGAGTTCTTATCCCAAAAACTGGGGTCTTGGGGTTTATCAAACAAAAGATTACTATAGTCATTGACTTCTGAATCTTGTGTGCTTAATCTATTCCATTGATCCACTCCTCTATTCATCAATCAATACCAAGTAGTTTTGATAACTGCTGCTTTATAATACAAATTGAAATATGGTATAGCTAGTTCACTTTCCTTAGCATTTCTTTTCATTAATTCCCTTGATATTCTAGACCATTTATTCTTCCAAATGAATTTTGATTCTATTTTTTCTTACTCTATAAAGTAATTTTTTGATAAATTAACTGGTATTGCACCAAATATATGATTTGATTTAGGTAAAACTGTCATTTTTTTATATTAGCTTGACACAGCCATGAGCAATTGATATATTTTTTTAATTAGTTAGATCTGACTTTATTTGTGTGAAAAGTGTTTTGTAGTTGTGGTCATATAGGTCCTGGGTTTGTTTTGGCAGGTTTTATATGTTTTAAATGTTTTATAATGTCTACAGTAACTTTAAATGGAATTTCTCTTTTGATCTCTTGCTGTTGAATTTCATTGGAGATATATAGGAATGCCGAGGGTTTATGTGGGTTTATTTTATATCCTGCAACTTTGCCAAATTTATTTATTGTCTCAAGTAGTTTTTTAGTTTATTCTCTAGGATTCTCTAAGTATACCATCATATAATCTTCAAACAGTGATAGCTTGGTCTCTTCTTTGCCTAATTTGATTCCTTTTTATTCCTTTTTCTTCTCTAATTGCTACTGCTTACATTTCTAGTACCAGATTGAATAAGAGGGGTGATAGTGGACCCACTTGTTTCACCCCTGAATTTATGGAAAATGCTTCTAGCTTCTGCCCATTGCATATAATACTTGCTGATGGCTTTAAATAGATGCTGCCTATTATTTTAAGGAAGGCTCCATTTATTCCTATAATTTATAATGTTTTTAATAGGAATGGATATTGTATTTTGTCAAAAGTCTTTTCTGCATCTATTGAGATGATCTTGTGGTTTCTGATAGTTTTATTGTTGATATTATCAATTATACACATGGTTTTCTTAATACTAAACCATCCTTGCATTCCTGGAAACATCCTACCTGATCAAAGTGTATTATTCTTGAGATAAGTTGCTGTAGTCTTTTTGCTAGTATTTTCTTTAGAATTTTTGCATCTATATTCATGGGGAATTTGGTGTTTAATTTTCCTTCTCTTTTTTATCACTTCCTGATTTAGGTATCAGTACCATATTTGTGTCATAAAAAGTATTTGGTAAGATTCCTTCTTCACTAATTTTCCCAAATAGTTTGTAGAGTATTGGAATGAATTGTTTTTAAATGTTTGATAGAAATCACTAGTAAATCTGTCTGGCCCTGGAGATTTTTTCCTATGGATGGGACTGATGGCTTGTTCAATTTCATTTTCTGAGATGGGGTTATCTAAGTAATTTACTTCCTCATCATTTAATCTGTGCAAAATGTATTTTTGTAAATATTCATCCATTTCCTTAACATAGTCAAATTTATGTGCATACAAATGGGAAAAATAATTCATAATTATTGTTTTGGTTTCCTCTTCATTGGAGGTAGATTCACCCTTTTCATTTTTAATACTCATAATTTGGTTTTCTTAATTATTTTATTTTTATCATATCATCTAAAGGCCTATCAATTTTTTTTCATAACACCAGCTCTTAGTTTTATTTATTAATTCAATAGTTTTCTTAATTTCAATTTTATTAATCTCTCCTTTTGTTTTCAATATTTCTAATTTGGTATTTAATTGGGAATTTTGAATTTGTTGTTTTTCTAGGTTTTTCAGTTGCATTCCCAATTCGTTGACCTCCTTTTTCTCTAATTTAATCATGTATGCACTCAGGGAAATAACACTTCCCCTAAGAACTGACTTTAATGCATCCCACAAATTTTGGTATGTTGTCTCATTATTATCATTCCCTTGAATGAAATTATTGATTGTTTCTATAATTTCTTTTTTGACCCACTCATTCTTTAGGATTAAATTGTTTAATTTCCCATTAGTTTTTAGTGTGTCTTTCTATGGCCCTTTATTGCATATATTTTTTATTCCATCATGATCTGAGAAGGATGCATTTAATATTTCTGCCTTACTGTATAGAAATTTGTGAGGTTGTTATACCTTAGAACATGGTCAATTTTTGAGTATGTACCATGAACTACTGAGGAGAAAGAATATTCCTCTGTATCCCTATTCAGTTTTCTCCAGAGATCTATCATATCTATCCTCTCAAAAATCCTGTTCATCTCCTTAACTTCTTTTTTGTTTATTTTGAGGACAGATTTATCAAGGTAAGATGGGGGAGATTAAGTTCTCCCACTAGTAGAGTTTTGCTATCTATTTCTTCTTCTAATTCCTTAACTGTCTCCTCTAGGAATTTGGATGCTATAGCACTTGGTGCCTATATGTTAAATAATGATATTGCTTCTTTCTCGATGGTTTCTTTTAACAGGATATAGTTTCCTTCCTTATCTCTTTTAATTAGGTCAATTTTTGCTTTTGCTTTATCTGAGATAAGGATTGCTACGCCTGCTTTTTTTACTTTAGCTGCCTCCAACCTTTCAGTGTAGAGGCTACCAAATCCTGTGCGATCCTCACTGTGGACTCTCCATATTCGAAGTCTTTCTTTCTGGATCCTTGAAGTATTTTCCCTTTTATCTGGTAATTCTGGAGTTTGGCCACAACATTTCTAGGACTTTTCAATTTGGGAACTCTTTCAGCAGGTGTCCAGTGGATTCTCTCGATTTCTACTTACCCTCAGGTCTTAGTATCTCAGGGCAGTTTTCCTTAACGAGCTCTTGGAGAATGTTGTCCAGGCTCATTTTTTCACCATGATTTTCTGGTAGGCCTATGATTCTTATATTATCTCTTTTGGATCTCCTTTCCCTGTCAGATATATTTTCTTTAAAGTATTTTTTCCTCTTTTTCCTCTTTTTCATTCTCGTTGTTTTGTTTGACTAATTCTTGGTTCCTCATACTGTTATTTCTTTCAATTTTGTTGATTCTCATTTTTAGCAAATCATTTTCCTTGGTTAATTTTAGGAGCTGCTTTTCCATATCATACACTTTTCTTTTTAGAAAGATGTTTTCTTCATTATAATGTTTTTTTCTAATTCTGCTATGTTGGTTTTGAGAGAGTTATTCATTTTGTCTTCTATCTCTCTCATTTGGTTTTTAAAGTTCCTTTGGTTTTCATCTAGGAGAACCTTCTGTGCTTGGGACCCACTCCCTGTTGATGTTTCAGCTGTGGGTGTGGAGTCCACATTGTCTCCCTCTGAATTTGGTTCCTCCCTCTGAGCATAGTAGGACTCCAGAGTCTTTGTCTCTGTAGTCTTCTTTCTACCCATTTTGAGGCAGGGCTATAGCCACACCCTTCCTCTAGGGATCCCAAGCATTTACTATAGAGGGTTTTTCCCTGGGGCAAGAGTTACTATGTTTTAAGGTCAGAGAGGGGGTTTGGAACAGGTGAGGTTCATCTGTCACCCTTGTCTTTGGAGGTCCTGATAGGGACTTTTTTTTTTTTATTTATGTGCTATGAAGTGATAGCCCCAGGAGTATTTGCTGTCCAGGACAGGGGCCCCTGTATTTGGTCCTTACCTTGCTCTTTCCAGTCCCAGCTCTTTGGTAATAGGTCTGGTAGTGGCCCTTGTGGTTGTTTGGATGAGTTGCCCTCTTAGTTGATCAGGCCCCTTTGGGGCCTGCCTCTGCTTCTGCTGGCCGAACCTTCCAGCCTGCCTCCAACACCCTCCTTTTTTTTTAAGCAATGGGGTTAAATAACTTGCTCAAAGTTATACGCCCACGTGTTTCTGGGTGGGTGCTGATTGTCTGAGCCCTGGATTTGATCCCCAGGTGATCCCAACACTGGAGCCAGTGCTCTTACCTGCTGTTCTACCTGGCTGCCCCCAGCACCCTCCTTTTTGCAATTAATTAAATGAGAATAAAATTAAAACAATTAATCTAAAACATACCTACTATATATTAGGCCCTGTGCTAGCCATCACACTTGTGCCTAATTACAGAAATGTACTCCTGGTGGACTTCTCCTGAGGCAGAATTTTTTATGGTCATTTCAATGCCTTCTCCAAGGGTTTGCATAAAAAAAAATACATGTGGCAAATGCAATTGACATCTCAAATTCCCAATTAAATTGCAAACAAATCTCAGTTCCTTTATCATAGTTTTTAAACAATACTAAAATTCTTATCATTCACCTTAGATTCAATGATCTCACTACTGAAGTGTCTCATGCCATCATTAAATGACTACTTATGTCCATTTACAAATATATGTCTGGCAAATTGTCATTTCAAAAAAACTGTTCAAATTCAACATTTTATATAAATATTACTCCCTTAAAGTTGGTAAGGTTATCATTTGTAGGAAGTCTCCATTGAGGCAATTTCAAAAAGATGATCATTTGAAGTGCAAAGGCATTCAGTTCTTCAAAGGGCTGAGCATATCTACTTATTCTAAATTAGTTATTTTCTAATGAAGAGAAAATCTCTTTTTGACCCAAAATAAATTCACTCTAGGATTCTGGGATGCTTTGATGGTAACCTAAAATCTTGGGGAGTTGGTATTCAGCAGAGTGATGAAATGGATAATGTAATGTACCTGAAGTCAGGAAAGTTCTTCCTTAGTGTAAATCTGGTCTCAGACACTTCATACTGTGTGCCCCTGGGCAAACCCTTAACCCCATTAACCTTAGTTTTCTCATCTGTAAAGTGAGCTAGAGAAGTAAATGGCTAAGCAAAAAAAAAAAAAACCTGCAAAAGGAGGCCATGAACACTTGGATACAAATGAAACAACTGAACAACAATAGGACTCAATAGTACTTAAAGGGGAGCAATTTAAGTCATCAGTCTGGAAAGCCCAAAAAAAGACTGAGTGTCAAAATAAATTTTTCAGAAATTATTTTCTAGGAACAATTCTTTTTTTTAAATATTAATTTATTTTTAGTTTACAACATTCAGTTTCATTATCTCTTGAGTTTCAAATTTCCTCCCCCTCCATCTCTTTCCCCCTTCCCCCCACAGCAGGATATAATCAAATATAGGTTCTACAAATACCTTCACATTGAACATCAGTCATGATTTAAAGATGAAGTATAAACAATGGGGTGAACAATGCCAAAGAAGGGACAAAATAAAACAAAATACTAATGAGAGAGACTAAATAGTTTGCTTCAATGTGCAGACTGTAGCTCTTTCTCTGGAAGTGGATATCCCTTTCCATCACGAGTCTTTTCTATATGTCTTCTAACCTTTTATGCCTGAGAGGAGCCCAGTCTATCAAAGTTAGTTGTCACACATACAATTTTTCTGTTATTGTGTACCAAGTTATCTTGGTTCTACTCTCCTTACACAGCATCAGTTTATATAATTCTCTACAAGTTATCCTGAAGTCCTTCTGCTCCTCCTTTCTTATAGCACAATACTATTCCATTGCATTCATATATCACATCTTGTTTAGACATTCTCCAATTGATGGGAATCCCCTTGATTTCCAGGTATTTGCCACTAAAAATAGAGCTGTTAAAAATATTTTTGTACATATTGCTCCTTTTCACACTTCTGTGATTTCTTTGGGATGCAACCCTGGAAGTGGAATTGCTGGGTCAAAGGGCATGAACTTTTTTTATAGCCCTTTGGACATAGTTCAAGATTGCTCTCCAGAATGGTTGAATCAGTTCATGACTACACCAATAATGCATTAGTGTTACAATTTTTCCATATCACCTCAAGCATTTATCATTTTCCTCTTTTGTCACCTAAGCCAATCTGACCAGTGAGATGTGATACCTCAGAGATGTTTTTGATTTGCATTCCTTTAATCAATAGTGATTTAAAGAATTTTTCATATGTTTATAGATATCTTTAATTTCTTCCTCTGAAAACTGCTTGTTCATATCTTTTGGCCATTTATGAGCTGGGGAATGACTTGTATTCTTACAGATTTTATTCATTTCTCTGTAAATTTTAGAAATGAGTACTTTATCAGTAATACTAGTTGTAAAAATTCTTTCCCATCTTCCCACTTCGCTCCTAATTTTGGTTACATTGACTTTTTTGTATAAAAACTTTTCAATTTAATGTAATCAACATAATATATTTTACATTTCATCATGCTCTATAACTCTTGTTTTGTCATAAAATCTTCCCTCCTCCATAAATCTGACAGGTAAACTATTTCTTGCTCTCACAGATTTCTTACAGTGTCAGCCTTTATATCTAGGTCATGGACCCATTTAGACTTGATTTTGGTGTACTGTGTAAGATATTAATCTATCTATACCCAGTTTCTTACATACTATTTTCCACTTTTCCAAACATTATTGTCAATAGTGAGTTCTTATCCCAGAAGCTGAGGTGTTTGGATTTATCAAACAGTAGATTACTATAGTCATTGACTGCTGTGTCTAGTGCACTTAATCTATTCCACTGATCCACTACTCTATTCCTCAGTCAGTATCAAGTAGTTTTGATGACTCCTTATATGCTTTATAATACAGATTAAAGTCAGTTATGGCTAAGCCACCTTCCCTAGCATTTCTTTTCATTAGTTCCCTTGATATTCTCGACCTTTATTTTTCTTTGACATGAATTTTGTTCCTCTTTTTACTTACTTTATAATTTTTTTTTGGTAGATTGATTGGTATGGCACATAATATATAAATTCATTAAGGTAAAATTGTCATTTTTATTATATTATCTCAACCCAGCAATGAGAAACTGATGTATGTGTTTTCCAATTACTAACATCTGACTTAATTTTTGTAAAAAAAAATGTTTTTTACTGGGTTCATACAGGTCCTAGGTTTCTTTTGGCAGGTAGATTCCCAAATATTTTATAATGTCTACAGTAACTTTCTCTTTCTATTTTCTATTGATGGATTTCATTAGAAATACATAGGAATTCTGAGGATGTATGTGGGTTTATTTTATATTCTGCAACTTTGCTAATTTTATTTAATGTCACAATAATTTTTTACTTGATTCTCTAGTACTCTCTAAGTATATCACCATCTCATCTGCAAAGAGTGATAGCTTAGACTCTTCTTTAACTAAACTGATTCCTTCATTTTCTTTTTATTCTCTTATTGTGACTTCTAACATTTCTAGTGTCACATTGAATAAGAGGGGTGTTAATAGACATCCTGATTTTAGCTCTGCTTTTATTGGAAATGATACTAGCTTATCCCCATTACATATGATACTTGCTGATGGTTTTAAATAGATGGTACTTATTATTTTTAAGGATCACTCCATTTACTCCTACACTTTCTAGTATTTTTAATAGGAATGGGTGTACAATTCCTTTCTTAGAATAAATTAATTCATTTGTTTTAGGTTTCAATGTTCCCTTTTATAAATTTTACCCCTCTTTCCCCCTAAGAAAGCATGCAATCCAACATAGGCTATAAATGTACAATCACATTAAATACATTACCTCATTTGTCATATGTTGTAAAAATGAATCTAAACAAAAAGAAAAAAAACACAAGGGAAAAAAATAGAAAATAATTTGCTTTTATCCACATTCATGTTCTATAGTTCAATCTTTTGCCCCCACACAAAGTATATATGCATGTGCATATATACATAGATACATACACACATATATACACATGTACATACAGATGATATCTATACCTTTATATGTATTTCTCTTTGTATATCTGTACCTATATTTGTATACCTTTATTTACATATTTATATGTATATCTATCTATAAAAGAGAGAGAGTGAATATATGTGAGTCCTTTTTCCTTTTTATGTTCTCTTTGAGATATAGACCTAGAAGCTGTATTGCTGCATCAAAGGGTATATATAAGTTTATAGTCCTTTAGGCACTGTTTCAAATTGCTATCTAAAATGGCTAGATCAGTTCACAACTCCACCAACACTGCATTAATGTTCCAGTTTCCCCAATCTTCCCCAACATTTATCTTTTTCTATTTTTGTCATATTAACTAATCTGATAAGTGAGAGGTGTTAGCTTAGAGGTGCTTTAAACTGCATTGCTCTTATCTATAGTGATTTAGAATATTTTATCATATTACTTTAGATGACTTTAATTTCTTCACCTGAAAACTTTCTGTTCATATCACTTAACCATTTATCAATTTGGAGAATGTCTTGTATTCCTATAAATTTGACTCAGTTCTGCATATATTTCAGAAATGAGTCTTTTATCAGAGACACTGGTTGTGTTCTCAACTCATTTCTCAGCTTTCTGCCTCCATTCTAACTTTATTTGCATTGACTTTGCTTGTCTGAAAAATGTAATTTAATGTAATCAAAATTATACATTTTACATATCATAACATTCTCTAAGTCTTTTTTGGTCAGAAATTCTTCCCTTCTCCATAAATCTGACAGGTAAACTATTACTTGCAGTCTTGTTTTTTTTTTTTTAAGGCATAAGTCTCTATGTCAAAATCATGTACCCATTTTTGATGTTGTCTTGGTGTACAGTGTAAGATGTTGGTCTATGCTTAGTTTATGACATACTATTTCATAGTTTTCCCAGCAATTTTGGTCAAATACTGAGATATTATTCCACAGATTAGAGTTTTAAGGTTTATCTAAGAGTATAACAATATAGTCATTGACAGCAGGGTCTTGTATATCTAACCTATTCCACTGACCCATGACTCTATTTCTTAGATGGAACCAAATAGTTTTTATAAGTGCTGCATTGTAATACAGTTTTAGATCTAGTAAGGCTAGGCCATCTTTCCATAATCTTCCCCATTTCTTCTAAAAGATGAATGATATTATTACTTGTTTCTAGCTCTATAAAATGTTTTCTTGTTTAGTATGGGATTGAATAAATAAATTAATATAATTATAATTGTCATTTTATTATATTAGCTCAGACTACTCCTGAACAACTGATATTTTCCAAACTACTTAGATAAGACTCTATTTGTGTGAAAAGTGTGTTATAATTTTCTTCATATAGTTCCTGCTTTTGTCTTGGCAGGCAGACTCCCACGTCTTTTATATTCTCTACAGTTATTTTTATTGGGATTTCTCTTTCTCTCTTTTGCTGTTGGGCTTTGTTAATCATATATAGAAATGACAATGATTTTCTGTATTGATGTGGAAGGGGTACATTGGGAGTACTATGCAAAAATGCTTATTCTCATTTTAACATTCTTACTTTGCTCCCAATGTAAAAAGTAAGATCTCTACCTGTCTCACTCTGGAATCAATCTTATCTCTATTAAAACAAAATGTGTCTAATATTCTATCTTAAATATATTTTTCTTTATCCTCTTCTAATTCCCTCACAAAGTTGTAAGCTCTTTAAAGTTACAGAGTTCTTTGTTTCACCAATGCTTAGCACCTTGCGTAGTTATACTAAATTGGTGGATGCTCAAAATGTGCCTATCATTTGCTTGTTTTGTTGGGTTTCATAATTCATGTCTCTTGTAAATAAAATATTTATTTGGAATATACTGTAGTTGATGTGAGTTAAGAGTGAAATTTGCGGCTATGAAATAGAGATATACTGAGATTTGTATACAACAATTTAATCCTTTGCTTTTGCCCCAAATACAACTTTATTTAACTGAGTGACCACAATAGCATTCCTTCCTTTATTCTCCTTGCATGGTTGATGTTCCTGCTTCATCCCCAATCCTGTTCCCTTGGCTGGGTGTGTAACACTCTTCCAGATTTCTTCCTAATAATATTCTAATTATCTGAGACCTAGAAATTAGTCACTAGAAGTTAGATATGCAAGCAGAAAAGACAACAATTTTTTTTCTGTACTAATGTGGTTTTCTTCCCTAATTCCTAGATCCTAAGTCATGCTTGCCTTAAAGTTCTTAAAGCATAGCTTTACATGGAAATGTAAAAAAAAAATTATGAATAGGGTAAGTAATTATGATGACCCATTTGACAAATGAGAAATAAGAAAGCTATGGTGTTTAACTTATCCAATTTTTATTGGATATTCCAAATATCCAAAAACCCAATCCAAATTATCCAACAAAATCCAACATTACTCAGAAGCCCTTCAAATATCATTAAAATAATTTCAGAACTTTTGTCTATCAATTTGTGTCACAATAATTTGCTAGTCAATAAATATAATCTTCTCTGTAAATTACAGTGCTTAATGGTTGCTTAAGATGCGGGGTCTCCATAGTTAATAGTCAGTCAATTAAAAAAAAGGCA
Organism: Petaurus breviceps papuanus; assembly: GCF_028583685.1. NCBI lineage: Eukaryota > Metazoa > Chordata > Mammalia > Diprotodontia > Petauridae > Petaurus > Petaurus breviceps. Next base: position 3,944,907 of record NW_027186320.1, read on the forward strand.
TTTTTATAGCTTACTATGTGCCAAGCATTGGGCTAAATACTGTGAATACCTTTTTTAAAAGCTCAATATCAGCCTCTGATATTCTAATATTCTAGAATTCACATTTTGATGTAGAAAATATGCAATGAACTGCACATAAAAATTGATACAAAATTGATGGAAGGTAAATTTCATATGGAAGGTAGTAGTAGCAATATATGGCAGTGGGAGGAAGTGGGAAAGAGGTGCTGCAAAAGGTAGTAATTGGGTTAAGTACGGAAGATAATCAAGGAAAGAGTAGGTGTAAATGATGAGGGAGAGCATTCCAGGCATAGTGGACAAGTTATTGAAAAGTCAAAAATCACAAAATGAAATGTAATATGTTTTAAATCGCAAGAAGGAAGGAGTTTCTGGATCAGTAAGTATGTGAAGGAAACCAACAAATACTTAAACAGTAAGACTTGAAAATTAGGAAGAAGCAAACTTGTGAAAGGCTTTAAACTTTCAATAGATGATTTTATACTTTAATGAAGATAAAACTTACATTGAACACAAAATTTATTATTTTATTTTTAAATCTTTTGGCTAACGTTTTTTAGCATCCCATCTCTTGTGTATTCCCTTCTCTCTACTCACAGAACTATCATCCTTGTACATGGTCTCTTTACTTCATGCTTGAACTGTTGCAATACCTTCAAAATAGTTCTCCCTGAATGAAATGTCTCCCCACTCACTTGCAAAAATAATTAAAGCGCTTGTCTGACCATATAATTTCCTCCTCCACCCATTCTAGTTTCATTTATCCTTGTATACATCCTTTTACACATAATTATATTGCATTCCCATAGTTATTATTTTGTTATTAAATCTCATTCTAATTCAGGGGGCACCTCCATAAACAAAATTATGGACAGCTATGAAATAGAGAAGTGCATGATGTTTTTATGCCTTCATGTTTTTATTTCCTTCTAGAACCAACAGTCCAATCTTTCTGGGTCTTTGAGGCAGGGGGTATAAAAACCTACTTGTGGAATTTATACACACAGACCATAGTTCTTGTGCTACTGAATAATAGGGAACAAGGTCAGGGTCAACCCTGTTAATGGAGGATTCTATAATTCCTTTCATTTACTATTGCCTTTTCTTGTCTTGGTAATGAATAGTCACACTATTAATTCTGCCAGATTCTACTAGTTCTGCCAAATCTTTAAGACTAGGTGCATAGGAATTCCAAGTGCAGGATTATGACCTTAATTAGTCAATTATGATGGACCAAAGGAATGAGACTAAAACAACAACAAATAGACTTTTACTAAATATAAACACTCAGAATATATAGATACTAAACAAGGATATATACATATATGTCATGGTTTCATGGGGAATAGTAGTCTTATCCTAGCAATGTAGCCCCTCAGTCACCCCCATCCTCTCTACTTATCCTTAGCTTTCTTTGCCAACTTCAGTTTCTTCTTTACTATAACAATTCTGATGCAATGTTGTCAGACAAGGGTACAGTTTTATACATGTTCTTTACTCTTGTTGTTGTTGCCCTTACTTCTCAAAGAAGGCCATGACATCAGGGAGAGGATGACATGACTACAGTTGACTTGGAAGTGAAGAAAGGAGGACTGTGGAAGGTCACCAGCCATAATTTCTCCTCCAGAGCCATCTGCCTCCAGTGGCCTGATATTCATCAGGATGACTAGTGATGACCCAGGATGCCATGGGAGACCCTGGCCCTTTTAGGCTAAGTTCTGATTCTTCATAAATAGTAGGGAAATAGCAACCCAGGCCTTTGCTTTCACCTTCTGTTCTTAGCTTTGTATAGTTGTTTAGTTAGTGAATAGCAGATATGCAACTTGAATCCATGTCTTCAGAACTGATGCTCAAAATGACTTTTAAAACATCATACTTTCAAAGACTATTCTGGGTTAATGGTTTATCTCTAGATATTTCATAGAATTATTCATGACTATCTACCATATGGAAATAGCTAATATTTCAATATATATTTAATTGTTAGTTTTAATATCAAATTGTTTTCCTCTACATATATATCCACTTATGCTTATGTGAGTCTGATGACACCAAACAATTCTGTGCATTTGTGCATCCATAGGTCATTTCAACAACCTAATCACCACCAAGTTTTGTCTTTCCACAGATACATTCTAAGTAATGCAATTCATAGAAACATACTTCAAATGCTTTATATATTTCATAAAATTAAGAAAAATATATAAGATAACAGCAGAATCACATTCTATTATAGAATTATAGAGTAATATATGTTATGATGTTATTCTTTAAGATATTTAATAATATCTTTTATTCATCTGAATCCATCTATCAATCCAGATTTACAACATAAATCAGGAAGAGAAAATATAAATATTAACTGAAAGTTACAATAAAAAAAGAATCTTGATACAATAGTAGAAGAAATAATCAAATAAAATTGTCCTAAAGTATTAGAGCAAGGTGGGGTGGGGGGAGAGGAGTATAAATAGGAAAAAATCCAGTGATCACCACTTAAAAGAGATCCTATGAGGAAAACTCCTAGGAAAATCATAATCAAATTCTGAAATCTCCAGTTCAAGGATAAAATATTAAAAACATTAAAATTAAAATAATTTAAATATGATGGTGCCAGAATTAGAATTACTCAAGACCTAGCAGCAGAGACATTAAAGGACCACAGGTCTTGGAACACAACATATCAAAAAGCAAAAGAATTGGGACTCCAAATAAAATTATTTTGAATGATAAAAAATGAATATTTGATAAACTCTAAGCCTTTCAAGACTTAAAAAATCCCAAATTTAATAGAAGATTTGATATACAAGAACCAAAAGCAATGTGATGCACATAACAAACAGTGATTTTAATGGATCCATAAGAACAGACTGTTTGCTTTTTATATATGTAAAATGTATACATAAGCTTATTCTCAACAATTGGTTAGTTCATAATTGGGTAAACCTAAATATGACATTAATTTAAAAACTAAAACAATTTAGGGGCAACTTAAAAATATTTATTTTATACAAATGAAGTGCAAGAAAAGGAACTGATGCAGAGAAATTAGATGGGGGAGGAGGACTGATAATTCTTTCTACTAGGGAAGTAGAACCTACTTTCATTGGGAATAGGTGTAAGAGGGAGGAATATATATATTTAAAAGTGTAGAAGTCTTCTAAATTCAGAAGAAATACAATGGTAGAAGCAGAGGGAGTGGGGAGAGGACAAGGGAGAGATCTGTAGAAGAGAGAGTGAGAGAATAGATTAAATAGGGATATAGAAGGTTGCTCAGATTTATGGGAATGGGGGATAGAAGAGGAATACTTGGAAGGTGCTAGACAAGTTATAGAAGGACAAGGTCATAGGTGGAAGTAAAGTAAAGAAAGCAGGAGGGATCAGAAAAAGAGATATGCATGTAGATAAAAAAATCAAGAGTAGAATAGATTTGGGAAGACATTTGTCTATATATGTACATATGTATATCTGTATGTATATATACATAGAGAAACATCTAAACTTTTTTGTATCTTTCTGTAGATATATATATATATATATATATATATATATATATATATATATATATATATTCATTGCTAAAGAGAAACATTTGTAAACTTAATTGTGGCATCATGGTGGAGGGGTTTAGGGAGAGGGATAAAAAAGAACAAATAAAAAAGTGCACAGCAGAAAGGAAACTCACAAAAATGCAAAGAAAATATGGAAAATTCTCCACACAACTAGTATTATTTATTATATAGACATTCTTGTAATGAAATTTTATTGTAAAATACTTTGAATTTTCTCATATTTTGCTATACACATGTCATTTTTTTTATTTTTAACTTTGTATTTAAGATCGAATATTTGAATTTATGATGTTTTTGTTTCTTTTCTCTATTCTGTATTTGTGTTCTAGTGTTTGCATCAAAAATAAAATATTGAAGGGGAAAAAAAGAAGTGATTCCTTTTATAGATCTATGGTGCAGTTAATCTTTGATGGATTCTACTTCCAAGGAGGGAATTGTATTCCTGACAGTTGTGCTTTTGGTTACATATATCTTTCTTTCAATACTGTGGAAAGAAACTCAACAGTGAGGTAGAAAGTTCTTTTCTATAATAAGATTAAAAAAATAGAAAAACATCCAGAACCTATTGGTCAAAAAATCACAATACCACATATTTTTTTAAAAAAATAATTTTAATAATTTTCAGGACAAAAATGATACTTATTTGGTAAATGAAATGCATCATTGAATGAATTATGTAAATAATTAACATATGTAAATTTATTAATCCTACTAAAATTATATAGACAAATTTACCAAGGGTTAATTAAATGGATATCACTTAGTTGTATGTTTATTTTCACTGATATATTTTTTCCAGTGATACCTTTTGATTATTATATGTTAAAATGAAAATTTCTTCTTTATCTCCAGCGATAATACAACTTTAAGAAATAAAATTGAGTAAAAGCTAAACTAAGAAAAGGAGCATCTACTTGATAAATAAAAAAGGAAATATTTTTACATTTTATTTTTAAGACTATGGTGTATTGTATTAGAGCAGTTTTCTTTTCACAAATTAATGATTGATAGAAGAAAGCAGTACATTGAATTTAAAGTAAAAATGGAGAAAATTCACAATGGCAATCATTTTCAAAAAAAACTTATCACATATTTCTAACACACAAATTCTCACTTAAGGTAATATGAAGTTACCGACTTGCAAGTAGAAAACATTCTTTCTGTTATTTGGTTTTAATTATATAGTCCATTACCTGGTATTGGAATTATAAAATAAACTTTCTAAATGAACAATTCTAATAAGTATTATGGATAGTAGAGAAAGCAAAGTAATTCCATTTTGTCTGCAACTCCTCTGTCTTGTCCCTGATGCTGCTTGCATTGCAACCCCAACCCTATCTGTAACCTTGCTTAATGTTGAAATAGCAAGGACTGTTCTATTAAGATAGCTAACCTGAAGAAGAGTCTTACTAGTTACTAGCCACCAATTACAAATCTGTCCAGGTCTAAGGTCCCCCATACCCAAATCACCGCCTGCTTAAATTAAAACCTAAATAACCTTTTTTTCCCTTGTTCCAGCAGAGTCTCTGCCCATAGGTATTGCTGGTGAACTTAAACCTTCCTTGGTTGCAAAGTATGTGGAATTGAGTTTTGGTTCTGATTTTGACTCAGGTTCTGCTTTCTGACCACACTGATAATTTTGCCCATATTATTCAACTTACATTGTATTTATCAACTTTTTATATTTGAGGATTTTAAGAAAGCTTTTTCCAAGACAATACTATAAGGACAATCATCATAACAGCCATTAAAGAATTTTGTTTTTGCATTGATGTTGGTATTTTTGCCTTAGTTTGATTCACTTTTTTATTGCCTATAAGTAATCAGGTGGTATATCTGATGTATAAATAAAACTTAACTGATTAGAAAGAAAACAACAACACAAAATAAACAGATCACATATATTAGATTCTTTTGCCTACTCTGAGGAAAATTCCTATGAGTTCTCAAAAGGATTTTTAATGGTTTTTGGTAAACTAGTTTTATTTTTCAGTGCTTCTCTAACAGTTATTGAATGTGGTAGAGAAACATGTGCTGAAGAAATTAAATAAACCAGATGAATACATAGAAACTTGTGGTCTGTAAAGGTCAAAGGCTGGTGCAATGACATTACTAGCATTTTATTTATTCATTTTTTGAAAGTAACCCTAAAAACTATCAATTATCTCCACACACATCATAGATATACTACCTACACATGTATGTATGAATGTATGTTTGTGGTTTGTATATATTTACATACAGATATACATGCATACACAGATGCTTATGTGATATACAGAATCAAAATAGAACAAAATAATTCTAGCTCAATCTTTCTTTTGTTATTATTTCTTAAAATTTCTATCTTTTGAAGGCCTTAAGGTTTGAATAGGACATTTGTTTCTTCGGACTCTGCTGTAATATAAGTGATTCATCACACACACAAACACACACATACAGACACACAGACACAGTCATAAATAATCTATTTTCCCAAATTGAAAACATGTAATACACATTACTGTGATTCTTCTGTTTCTCTTGATTGCTGCATTTGCTTTTCAAAGATTTTTTTAGTTATAATTTTAAAAAAAATCAGAATGCTTACAAATTCCTTTTTTCATTAAAGTTTCATTTCTTCTATTATTATAATCACAGTATTGTAATCAGTTTTCTTAAACAGTTTATTTAGAATTTTAATCATATCATTTGTCTTTGGAAATATTTCAAAGCAGTGTGTAAATTCTAGATATTGTACTTGTTATTTTGCATTTTGAAGCTGATCAGTAACACCTTTATTATTCACCTGTGTCTCTTTAAACATCTCCCTTCAGTTCTTGTTAGTTTGTTTTTTATCAGAGTATTTTGTAATATAAAACTTTATTTTAGAGAGATTCCAATTACTTCATTTCATTTATCTGTTCTGAAAACTCTTTGTAATTCATTCTTTTGAAATATGAGATGTGTTCTTCTCTGTCCCAAACTCCCAAAGTGTAAGATAATATGCTAACTCTTCCCCTTATTATATTTTCTAAGTATTTAATTAATTGATCCCTTTCTACTTCTCATGTCCAAAATAGAATTCCCTCTTATTGCTTCCTCCACATTCTAAAGCAGGCATTTTTTTCCCTCCTTCCTCTAATTTATCCATTTCTCTGTGAAATTTGAGGAGTTTTTGCAAATTATCTAGAAAATTGAAAACTTAAATTTATTTAGATATAGATATAGATATAGATTTCTATGTAGATGTTGAGGGGGAAAAAGGTCTCTATCCATTTACCGTCTTTTGCATTATGCTTGAATTCATCCAAGTTTATGTTTATGATTTTGTTATTAAAGTTTCTTTGTCTGTATTTTTTATTTTGTAATAAGTAATAAAGGTGGCTATATGTATTGTGATATCTATTTCTATTTCTTTGTATCTTTTTTTAATAGCCCTTTGTATTTTGACATTTTTTTCTCCTTGAGGTATATTTGGTTTTATTTTTTTTCCTATCTCTACAAAGTTATCCTTTGGTTCCTTGAATACAGTGGTAAAGAGTAATTAATTTGGGTAGTATTGTCATTTTTCAATATTGTTTGTTATTATCCATGATCAATTAATGTTCCTCTAATTATTTAGTTCTATTTTTATGTCCATAACTTTTATTTTGGTGGGGGGAAGGTAGGGCAATTGGGGCTAAGTGACCCAAGGTCACACAGCTAGTTTTTGTGTTGTGTCTGAGGCCAGATTTGAACTCAGATCATCCTGACTCTAGGGCCATTCCTGTATTCACTGTGCCACATAGCTGCCCCTGTCCATAACTTTTTATGTAACTGTATTGGTATATTTCATCTGTTTATATATGTTTCATAGTAGGTTGAATTCTAATATATTTTATGCATTCAGTATTATTTGGTATTTAAGTGATCTTTCAATCTTTTCCTGTTGGGATTTATTAGTGATGCACAGCATAGCTTTATAATCAAGTTAGTCTCCACTTTTCCTCCTAATTCATTTTACACAATTCATGAGATTACAATGAGGTCATTTATGTGATACACTATATAAAACTTGAAAGAAATATAAATGTGAGCCATTATTGTTAATTTGTCCTCATATTTTCTATGAGGTTTACATAGCAGTGGTCCTTGGAAAAGTTATTATCCTGCTGTTTTGTAAACTTCTGCAGGTTACTACACATGTGAATAAAATGTTATTTAATATGACTGTTTGTACACATACACACATATTTGTATGTACGTAATGTCTGTGGAATAATGTCTACAGCAGATAGGAAGACAGGCCTTATATGTATCTTGCACTTTTTCCATGTGGCCTTAATTAATTTTTTTTACTTATTTTAAACAAGAATTTCCAATATAATTTAATTAGAATATTATGACTGTTCAGTTTGTTAATATAAATAAAAACCATTAATTTTAAATTTTTATGTACTAGTATGATCTCTGTGCACTTGTAATAGTTGTATTTATAATTCTCTATTCACAATATAATTAATTTCCCAATTTCTTAAGGATTTTTAAAATTTTATAATTGTATTGAGGATTTAAATTCTGTTATTTTATAAAGAATATTAAGCTTTATTCTATATAAGATTCTGCTCTATAGATGGTCTGTGGCCTGCTCATTTATTTGAAGGTATTTAGTAGATGAAAAACTTTTGTAAACTGAAATCTGTTGTACATTTTCAATATATCATTTAATCTGTGCTACTAAAAGAGTCTATATTCTTTAAACTCTTTTAAAGTTAATTCTATTTTTTCCTGCTTCTGCATTAATTACTATTTCTTATTTTATTGTTTAATATTTTACTCTTTTCCCAATTACATGGAAAAATAATTTCAAGTTTCCTTCTTTTCAAATTTTGAGTTCCAAATTCTCTCCCTCCATCACCTCCTCCCCCCCCCCCCCATTAAGAAGGCAAATAATGTGATAACAGGGTTTGGGGAAAATGTGGCTTTGTAATGATGTGCAAAGTAGTACTTTGCTCCTTGTTTCAGCTGTTTAAGTGCCTTTGAGCCCCTTATGTGATTATATCAAGTGTATTGAAAATAGTTTGCACTGTGTTGCCCTTAATAAGCCTAAGGGAGTTTGGAGACTTTCCCTATCCTTCATAGGCATAACATCATCACAGGGAGCATAAGCAGGACAAACTTGCCAAAAGACCTAAACTGGAAGGGGGAACAGGAAGGAGCAGAGCAGACAAAATCTTGAGCACCAGCTGGGAGCAAGCAGAACTGAGAGCGAAGATGTTTGTGATTTTGGCACTCTATTGGTCTGTCAGACAAAAGTCTTGTCTGTTGTTTTTTGACATAAATCCTAAAAGAGGTCATTACTACTGATCCAGAAGCCCTGGAAGAGGACTTTTCTGCTGATCCAGGAGCCCTGAAAGGACTTTACTGCTATTTAGAGAAGTACTGAAAGAGGGCTTTACAATTGTTTACAGAAGTCCTGAGACTTTACAGCCAACTTGTTTTTGATTTCTCAGAGAGAAGCTTTGTCTGTTGGTTTGTTTTACTTTGTCAGACAGAAAGTGAATTGAGATAATAATGCTGGCAATGTGTGTGAAAATTGATGTAACTCACTAAGCCTAATGTGTGTATATATTGTTGTGGGTTTGTTAAGCTTTGTTTTCCCAGAAAAAGAAAGTGAGAAGAATTTTTAGTATACTAATCACCATGAGCTGTGATCAGAAACCTACCTACTTACTAATCCAAACAACAGTCTGGTAAATCCATGCAGGAGCTAGGAGCATGGAAGAGGAGCCATGGAGTTTGGAAATCAACCTTGAGTTAAGAAGAAAGGACCTTTACTTGGCTACTTAATACTGACTGGTGAGTTTATGACTTACTGTGACCTAGGGGTGGATGGCTTTTGTAATTTCCTCTACCCCTCCCTTAAGGATGTTCAACTTAAGGAAAATTGTAAGCCCATTTCTAATCAATATGAAAGAATCAAAAATCAATTTAGATGGACACTTTATATTGATTGAGGATATAGTGACTTATTGAATTATATGTTTTGTTTGAGAATATGTGGCCACCTGAAAAGCCAAGCATGAGCAGCTTTCCATAGGACTGCTGCTGTGAATAGCTTAAAGGTTCTGATTTCATAGTATAGCGAACTCTGTGTATTTAGCAGTAAATTAAAGCAAAGCATTCATAGAAATCAAAGTACAGCATTCACAATGTTATGGCAAAGCAACTTATCACTAAAATAGCCACATAGTTTTCCCCAAAGTGGCCACATAGATTTAAACAAAGTATATTAATTTAGTAACTCAGTCATTTACTAAATCCTTGATTCAATCATCCTTAAGGAGACTTGTCTCCTTAATGGACACAAAGTACAAAAATCTAAATTCTCCACTCCTATGTCATAGTAATCATAATCTTCTCAGTCAGGATAAGGTACCCAAGAAAAGATCTTTTCATCTTGACTCAAGGCTGGCTCTCAGCTTCCATACTTCCTCTTCCATGGTCCCAGCTCAAGCCTGAATCTACACAACTGGTACATGGTTCTAAGGCAGGCATCCCCCAGTTACTTTCCAGTTCCTTGTCCAGTTCTTTGTCCAGTTCCCCTTCTATTTTGAACCTCACAGTGTCTAGTGTACCTCAAGTCCTTCACAGTTCCTGTTTCTGATAAGACAAAGCTTAACACAGCCCAAACAACATTTCTACACATTGCCAGCACCATAATCAATTCCCTGCCAAATCAAAAAAGACCCACCAACAAGGTCCAAGAGATCAACACAAATAATCAACATAGAAATCAACAAAGACTCACAAGCAAGATCCAAGAGGTCAATAAAAATCATTAGTAAATCCCTGGGACCTACGAAACCCTCCTCCAGTACTTCTGTAAACAGATAACCAGAAAATCCTCTTTCAGGGCTTCCAATAGGGTCCCAGAGATTCTATTCGAAGTATCACATACATTAACACAGACAGAACAGACAAACAGAGTTCAGGGATAGAACAATTTTATCCTTCTCCACCACAAGAGCTCCCTTCTTAGGTCTGCTCTTTCCATCCTGGGCATCTCCTTATACATGGTCATTAGCTCCTCCCTTTCCTGTTGCAGGAGTTCACAAGTTCTAGGTTTCAAAAATTGTGGGATTCACAAGTTGATTTATTTTATTTTATTAAGCAATTGGGGTTAAGGAACTTGCTCAAGGTTACATGACCAGTTATTTCTGGGTGTGGTGCTAAGTATCTGAGCCCAGATTTGATCCCGAGGTCATCCCAGCACTAGAACTGGTGCTCTTACTCGCTGAGCCACCTGGCTGCCTGATCAACTTGGAGCGCAAATCATCTCACCAAACACAAGGGCCACTATCAGGCCTATCACCAAACGTCTGGGACTGGAAAGAGCAAGGTAAGGACCAAATACAGGGGCCCCTGACCTGGACAGCAAATACTCCTGGGGCTAGCACTTCATAGCCAAGAAATTTCAAAAAGGCGCCTATCAGGACCTCCAAAGAGTAGGATGACAAAGTGATCCTCACTTGCTCCAACTCTCCCCCTCTTACCCAGAAAACAGTAACCCTTGACCCAGGGCGGAACCTCCTACAGTAAAGACTCTGGAGTCCTACTATCCTCAAATGGAGAAACCAAACTCAGATTGAGAAAATGTGGACTCCACATCCACAGCTGAAACATCAACTGGGAATGTGTCCCAAGCACAGAAAGCTCTCCTAGATGAGCTCAAAAGGAACTTTGAAAACCAAATGAGAGAGATCGAAGACAAAATGAATAATTCTCTCAAAACCTAAATAGCATGATTAGAAAAACATTATAATGAAGAAAACATCTTTATAAAAAGAAAAATTGTATGATATGGAAAAGGAGATCCAAAAATTAACCAAGGAAAATGATTTGCTAAAAACTAGAATCAACCAAATTGAAACAAATAACTTTATGAGGAACCAAGAATCAGTCAAACAAAACAACAAGAATGAAAAATTAGAAAAAAAAAAGAGGTAAAATCCATCAAAGAAAAAATAACTGACCTGGAAAACCTATCCGGGAGAGATAATCTGAGAATCATAGGCCTACCAGATATCATGATGAAAAAATGAGCCTGGACAACATTCTCTAAGAGCTTGTTAAGGAAAACTGCCCTGAGATACTAGAACCTGAGGGGAAAAAAAAGAAATCTAGAGAATCCAACGGACACTGCTGAAAGAGTACCCAAATTCAAAAATCATCGAAATGTTGTGGCCAAACTCCAGAACTACCAGATAAAAGAGAAAATATATCAAGCAGCCAGAAAGAAAAACTTCGAATATGGAGAGTTCATAGTGAGGATTGCACAGGATTAGCAACCTCTACACTGAAAGATTGGAAGCAGTGGAATAGAATTTTCCGGAAGGCAAAAGAGCTTTGGTTACAACCAAGGATCACATACCCAGTGAAACTGAGCATATTCTTACAGGCAAAGAGATGGTCATTCAATGACATAATAGAGTTCCAGACATTCTTGATAAAAAAGCCAGAACCAATTGGAAATTCAACCTCCAATTACAAGATGCAACAGTGACGTATAAAGGTAAACAAGGAAAACAGAGACACACCCTGCTATTTCATAAGAGCAAACTGGTTATAGTCAAGTAGAGGGTATGAGTATAAAATATCAAAAAATGACGATTAAAATAATGTCTTGTTAAGGGCTACAAAGGGACTGCAATGAAAATAAAGGGATTGAATGAAATGGAAAAGGTTAAATTATGCCACACAAAGAGGCATAAAAACTGTAAAGCAGAGTAAAAGAAAGGAGTGAGATAGGAATCATATGAGCTTTTCCCTCATTGATTCTATTGAAAGGAGGGAATATGAACCAGTTAAGGATAGGACTCTATAGAGAAGAAACACAAAAAAGTATCATTTTAGAGAGAAAGAGGGGAGGGAGAGGATCTTCACAAGAGATTTGTTCCTGTCACTCTTGGTACAAAGAAGAAATAACATACTTCATTAAGCATAAAATTATCCTACAGGCAGTAGGAGGAGGAAAGGTTTATGAAAGGGAGGGGGTGGTTATTAGGGAGTAAAGAAATAAGGGGAAAGAGGAAGAAAAGGGAGGGGGAGTGATAAGTGAATACTGAGGGAGGTGGTGGTCAAAAGCAAAACTATTAAGGGGGAGAAGGGAGAAGGGGAGAAAGTATGAACATTAACAGTGGTGGGAATAGGATGGAGGGAAAGAAACAGATAACAATCATAAGTGTAAATGTGAATGGAATGAACTCTCCTATAAAATGGAGACAGAGAGCAGAATGGATTACAAATCATAATCCTACAATCTGCTGTTTACAAAAAACACATCTGAAACAGAGGAATACACACGGGGTAAAGGTAAAAGGCTGGAGTAAAATATATCATGGCTCAGGTAAAGAAAAAAAAAGTAGGGGAAGCAATCCTTATCTCAGATAAAGCAAAAGCAAAAATTGACCTAATTAAAAGAGATAAGGAAGGAAACTATAACCTACTAAAAGTCGCCATTGAGAATGAAGCAATATCATTACTTTACATACATGCACCAAGTGGTATAGGATCCAAATTCCTAGAGGAGAAGGTGAAGTAAATAGTGTAAGAAATAGATAGCAAACTATACTAGTAGGAGTCCTCAATCTCCCCCTCTCTGACCTTGATAAATCTAACCTCAAAATAAACAAGAAAGAAGTTAAGGAGGTGAACAGGGTTTTAGAGAGAATAGGTATAATAGATCTCTGGAGAAAACTGAGTGGGGATAAAAATATATATACTTTGAAATTAAGGGCCATGGAAAGACAGATTAAAAACCAATTCAAAATTAAACAATTTAATCATAAAGAATGGATGGTTTAAACAGGAAATTCTGGAAACTCAGCAATTTCATTCAAGAGAATGATATTAATGAGACATCATATCAAAATTTGTGGGATGCATTAAAGGCAGTTCTTAGGGAAGCGTTATATCCCTGAGTGCATACATAATTAAATTAGAGAAAAGGGAATTCAACAAATTGGGAATGCAATTGAAAAATCTAGAAAAAGAAGAAATTCAAAACCCCCAAATTAATATTAAGTAGAAATATTGAAAACCAAAGGAGAGATTAATAAAAGTGAAATTAAGAAAACTATTGAATTAATAAATAAAACTAAGAGCTGGTTTTATGAAATAACCAACAAAATTGATATACCCTTAGTCAATATGATAAAAAATGAATTAAGAAAACCAAATTATGAGTATCAAAAATGAAAAGGGTGAATCTACCTCCAATGAAGAGGAAATCAAAACAATAATTAGGAATTATTTTTCCCAATTGTATGCACATAAATTTGACAATCTTAGGGAAATGGACGAATATTTACAAAAATAAAAGTTGCCCAGATTAACTGAAAAGGAAATAAATTACTTAAATATACCCAGATCAGAAAAAGAAATTGAACAAGCCATCAGTCAACAAGCCTAGGAAAAAAATCCAGGGCCAGATAAATTTATTAGTGAATTCTATCAAACACTTAAAGAATAATTTATTCCAATACTCTACAATCTATTTGGGAAAATTAGAGAAGGAGTCCTACCAAATTATTTTTATGACACAAATATGGTACTGATACCTAAATCAAGAAGAGAAAATACAGAGAAAGAAATTTATAGACCAAGCTCCCTCATGAATATAGATGCAAAAATTTTAAATAAAATATTAGCAAAAAGACCACAGCAACTTATATCATGAGTAATACACTTTGATCAGGTAGAATTTATTCCAGAAATGCAAGGATGGTTTAGGAAAACCATCAGTATAATTGATCATATCAACAGTAAAACTAGCGGAAACTGCATCTCAATAGATCATCTCAATAGATGCAGAAAAGGCTTTTGACAAAATACAACATCCATTCCTATTAAAAACTTTAGAAAGTATAGGAATAAATGGAACCTTCCTTAAAATAATAGGTAGCATCTATTTAAAGCCATCAGCAAATACTATATGTAATGTGGAGAAGCTAGAAGCATTTCCCATAAGATCAGGCATGAAACAAAGGTTTTCACTATCACCCCTCTTATTTAATCTGGTACTAGAAATGTTAGCAGTATCAATTAGAGAAGAAAAAGAAATCGAAGGAATCAAATTAGGCATAGAAGAGACTAAGCTATCACTCTTTTTAGATGATATGATGATATATTCAGAGAATCCTAGAGAATCTAGTAAAAAAAAACTACTTGAGACAATAAATAAGTTTGGCAAAGTTGCAGGATATAAAATAAACCCACATAAATGCTAGGTATTCCTATATATTTCCAATGAAATTCAACAGCAAGAAATAGAAAGAGAAATCCCATTTAAAGTTACTGTAGACATTATAATATATTTGCGAATCTACCTGCCAAAACAAACCCAGCAACTATATGACCACAAGTACAAAACCCTTTTCACACAAGTAAAGTCATATCTAACTAATTGGAAAAATCTCAATTGCTCATGGCTGAGTTGAGCAAATATAATAAAAATGACAATTCTACCTAAATTAAATTATATATTTAGTGCCATACACATTAATTTACCAAAAAAAACATACTTTATAGAACTAGAAAAAATAGTAACAAATTTCATTTGGAAGAATAAACAGTCCAGAATATCAAGGGAAGAAATGGAAAGAAATGCTAGGCAA
>NW_027186320.1:3963135-3972673 GCF_028583685.1 Petaurus breviceps papuanus
GACATAAATTAACTGATGCCAAATGAAATGAGCAGAAACAGGAGAATGCTATATACTATAATATCCACATAGTGTGACAACTAACTTTGCTAGTCTTAACTCTTCTCAGTAATTCAAGGATATAAGATAACTCCAAGGGTGTCATGATGGAGAATGCTAATCACATCTAGAGAAAGAACTATGGAGTCTGAATCAAGATCAAAGAGTACTATTTGCTCTTTTTCTCTTTTTGTTTTGTTTTGTTATTTTCTTCCTAGTTTTTCTACCATTCCTTCTAAGTCTTCTTTACAGCATGCATAATGTGAAAATATGTTTAACAGGAATATATATGTAGAGGCTTTTTCAAATTGCATGCCATCTTGTGGTGGGTGAGATGATAGAGATGGAGAAAGTTTAAAATTCAAAATCATGAGGAAATGAATGTTGAAAACTAAAATTAAATTAATTTTAAAAAGAAAGAATGTGAACGCCATGAGGGCACTGACTATCTTGTATTTTTTTTTTTATTTTTAATCCTGTGTTGAATGTAGTGCATGATAAGTAGTGAGCACTTATTAAATGCTTTATCATTCATTAAAAAAGAAAGTTTTCTCTCCTTGTTAGATGACTTTTATTAATAGATATTTTAGCTGGCTGAAAATATGCTTTGACTGATAATTCACAGATGATACTTTCACTAAATTTGCTTTTCATTTAAATTTTGAGTTCAGGAGACCAATCAATTTCTTACATATGGTCTCATTATTTTTTCTTTTTTCCTTTTTTTTTTTTTGCTTTTTGGAGGGCTATTGGGGTTAAGTAACTTGCCCAAGGTTAGACTGCTGGGTTTTCTCTCTCTCTGTGTGTGTGTGTGTGTGTGTGTGAGTGTGTGTGTGTGTTTGTGTTTGTGTTAAGTGTCTTGGGCCAATCCGATCTCAGGTCCTCCTAATTCTGGGGCCAGCACTCTACTCACTGCACCAAGGAGCTGCCCCCATCTTTTTTTCCTTGTAGAGTTATGCTCAATAAATTTTGTCTGAAAAAGACACTGGTATTTTGATTTTGATTAGTCATTCATTGCTTTAATTCTACCTCTGGCTTCAAGTTAAGCATCTTCAAATTCTAACATATGACAATTTGAGTAATATGACAACTAAATAGAGTTTATTCATTTCATTAATTAGAAAATAGCTGTTTTAATTCAAAATGATATTTTTCCTATTTTGGAGGAAGTTTCCATGTGAGGAAATAGCTGGGTTTTTTTAAATTGAATCTGCATAAATTAATGCTATATATATACCAGTGATTAATACATTTTAATATAATTCTATCTTGAAATTAATCCACTTATATTCAGGATTGATGATAATTGGTTGAAAGCTGCATGCAACCATGGTGGGCTTAAACTGCTACCCTGGAATGTTCCATGTTTTTATTTAATATTTCTGATATTATTCTATAGATAGCATATTTTAAATAGAAAATAATTTTATTTATCTGTTTGTTTTCCCCCATGGAGATATGATTTTCACTTTCTTGTCTAGGATTTCAAAATTCTTAGAAACGGTTCTCAAGTTTTCTACTGATAGAATTATTTGTTGTTATTTTAATCATTTGAAGTTCCTTGTAGTAATCAAGCTTCACAAGTCTCAGGAGTTTTTCTGTCACTTTCTGCACACCGTTTGGAAAAAAAAAATCAAACCTATTATTCATGTCAGATTGATACATGGCTACTTCAGAATTCTTGAGAGAGAAAATGATTAAGCACTACTACATGTCTCTGTTTTCCCTGACAAATGCTGAATTAACTATCTCCTGGTAGTACCTGTTGAATCACATCATCAGTCTCTGTAGCATACAAAGCTACTTTTTATAAGTACTCCTTCATTCCCAAGTTGTGAATAATAATCTTCATATCTATTGTAAGACTTGGAATGTTTATTTTTGTTTTACTTAAATTTTCTATTACTATCTATCTATGTATATCTATGTATCTAACTATGTATCTAACTATTTATCTCTCTCTCTCCCTCTCTCTCAAACGTCTCTTCCCTGACATCCTGAAACAGGTTAGGGCTCCCTACTTGTGGTAGATATTATGTCTATTTTACATAGGATGCCTTCCTTAAGATTTGATACTTCTCACCTGAAGCATAAAGATCTCAACATGTGGAGCCCTGGTTGACTAAAGGTTTGGCAGAAGTCCTACTACCTTTCTGGATTTTTTTTTCCTGAAATAGCACAGCTGACATGATGAATGCTGTGAAAGAAAGAATCATTATCTTTATGTGATTAGGAATTATGAATTTTTAAAAAATTGATAAATACACATATATAGAGATATACACAAATACATATATATACATACATATATGAATTTAACATTTGGAATTATAATTGGAATAATATGGATATACTATATACCAAATTCATTTATAATATTAATTTAATATTATGGCCTATTAATATTTCATTGTATTTCAATGTTGAGCCTGAATCACTAAACTAATCTGGACTAGACAAGGCTGAGTGCAAGCAATCTTATTTGACAGTATGAAATCAAGTATATTTTTCAGAGTTGAAGTCAGGAAAATTGATTTGGAAGAAAGGGAGTCAAGTGATTATGTAGTCTGACATGGATATCTGGTACCCTACGGTGACCATGCTTCTACCGATAGCAACCTATGTGGTATTTTGTTTGTTCTTGTTGAGTAAGTCACCTGCAATTACCGTTTATTTAAGTGTGTTTGTAATCAAGTTATAACTTCAGAGGTCCTAAAAGGTGTCTTCAAGCAGTATATCCTTCTGTATATTATAAAAATGTAGGGTTCCACTTTCTGAATGCCTCAAGTTTTTTTTTTTTTTTGGATCATTGTGAATGGAATTTTTGCCAGGCACCAAAGGATCTACATATTAAAAACTAGTAAATGAAAAACTTTTTGAATGAAAATTATTAAATGAAAAAAATTAGGTTTCTGGGGGTGTAATCTTCCAGAAACATCCATTAATTTTACCACTTGTAAAAAATAGGTAACTATTATTACCTCATTTGAAGGAATTTTCTCCAATTATTTCAAAGAATATTTCAGTAACTCCATTAAGCTGGAGAGTATAGAGGTACTTCCTCTGTTCTTTTACCTTCTCAATAGAAAGTAGATCAAACTGAATTTTGTGCATACATAATTGTTGCTTATCAGGCATAAACACAAACAGAGCATTCCGTAGAGGTTACTACGAAATACACCTTGTCCTTAGAATTTAAGACTTTTTTTTCCCTTTTCTCACAATTTTTAATTATAAATTGTGTGGCTAACTCATTACAAATCATAAGTTTTGTTTGTTCATAATGCTTTACTTGAGATATTTTCTTTTCTGTATTTGATCTAGAATTACTACCAAAGTCATAGTACAGCTACAAACTTCCCTCAATTGTTTTATAGGAAAGGATCTCATGTAGAAATAAAAAAAAAATAATAACAACTTACAGTCCCTTTTCTAATCTTTCCAACTCTTCATCATCATATTTCTGACATCCCTTTATGGTCTTTTAACTTTACCTTAGTTTCCTTTTTCCACTAAGGAATTCACATAAAACTAAAATGAAATCTCAGTCTCGTGTCAAACAGGCCTTTTATTCTTTGTTCTTCAAGTCCATTTTAACTCTAAATATTTTGTTTTTTGGACTAAAGTGTAATGAGTATTGTTAATTAAAAATAAAGCACATTGCAGCAAAATCCAACTAACTTCCTACCATCACTAAAGACTTGATTGTCATCAAGAAAGCTTTTCTTCAATTTTTGGTGCCTTGTTTTAGAAAGGCTATTCATAAACCAGTTTGTCAACAAGTATTTAGTAAATGTTTACTATGCACCAGATGTGTGCTATGCACTAGAAATATGAATAAATTCAAATACATGGTCTTTCTTCTCAAGAAAGTCACATAGGAATTTAGAGACCACATATAAATAACAATGTATATGAAAAAGATATATGTAGTATAATTCTAAGGTAATCTTAGAAGGAAGGGAGTAGTAGAGAGGGGTATTGATAAAAATCTCTTGAAAAAGGTGGAATTTAAGTTAAATTTTGAATGTAACCAAAGAAGGTTGAAGGTGGAGACAAGGAGGGAAAGCATTCCAGATATGGAAAACAGTCAGAGCAGAGAGAACTTCATGTTAGAGGAACAGCAAACTGTACAGTATTGTTGGATTATGGAGGATGTGGTAAGGTCTACAGATAAGACAAGTGGAAAGGTATGATGCCGGTCCAGACTGTGCAGAATTTTAATTATTAAACTGATAAGTTTCCATTTGGCCCTTAAAAATAATAGGCAGGCACTGGGTTTTATTTAATTCTAGGGGAAATGAATTGCAACGTGCTTAAAGACACATAAATAAATGTAGTAAACTTGACTTATAAGAACCAGGCCACCAAATCATTTACATTATTTGGTGATGTTTGTCTAGTTAAGTGAAGACATTAGGAAAATGAAAACATTGTATTTCAAGACCTGGAAGAAATACATCAAATAGAAATTACACATATCTTGTTTTAACTCCAGAGGACTAAACTTAAAACAACAGATAGAAGTTATAAAGTGAGAAATTAAAGCTTACTATAATTAAATTTTCCTTTAAAATATGCTATTCTAAAGTATAATGCACTGACTAACTATGTAAAAGTCTCCCCTTCAAAAGAGGCCTTTAGACATAGGCTGAAGGATCACTTATTGGATATATTTTTGAGCAGATTCTTGTTCATATATAATAGCATGGACAAATCAGAGATTTTTCAATTGTCATTTTAATCATTAGGAAAATGAAGAGGAAACACACAAGATTATCTTGAAGAGAAGCAAAAATATGAACAAAGCTCAGCTGAACTTGGGTGCTCTTTCTTCTGAGAGATAAACAATAAAGAAAAAAATAGATAAGACTTACTTTCATCAGTTGCTTGCTTCATATCTGTGGCAGAGTGTTGAAAATACTTATGAATAAAAATTTCTTACTATTCTGTGCTCTTCCAAAGTATAAATCCCCGAAAATTTTGGAAGGCTATTAAATCATTAACACATATCATAGTTTATTGGAAGTCTATGCTCACCTGCCTTACAACTCCATGAAAACCCTTTCAAAAATTTCTTAATTTTCCTATAAATATAGCTCAATCATAGTTTTGAATTCAAATACAAAATCTTTACTTTTTGTCTATTAGAGAAGAATAAGCTCCAATAACTATTTTTTCCTAAATTTCCAAAACTTTATGAATAAAAATCAACTTTGAACTTAGATAGAACACATATTAAATTAATTTTGTTGATCAATCTGCTTTTACAATTTTAAAATTGAGGGAAATGTAATAGACAAAATCCATTATTACAGAATTTCATAGCCCAGGACAATTAAATATGAGTCAATAATCTTTTCTTGTAATGGAAAAATCTCCCCTCCTGTTTGTCCAATAATGAAAGTGTCATCTGGGAAAGGTGAATTCAATTCCACTGTCATAAATAGCATAGTATCAATAGGTATCCTTTCATTGATATTTTATGAACATTTCCAAGATAACATTATATTTCTTTATTTTAAAAAGTCTGTATTCTAGCAGAGACTAGACTGCTCCAAGCCTAATTTATTTTATTTTTTTCAAGAGTAATAGAGATGTATTTTTTCTTCTTAATACAGTTATTCTTCAAAAATGATATTGATCAAATGAAAAATAATGTTTTTGAACCAAAACTTTTCTTAGTGTATATGCATTATTTGAGAAGATAATTTTGGTTTTGTTTAGTGGAGAGGCAGCATGGTGCAGTGGGGAAAGGTGAAGAGTCAGATGAACTAAGCTCAAACACCAACCCAATGACTTGGGGGGGGGGGCTGGTATATATGTCATTTTATCTTACTAGATCTCGTTTACTTCATGTGTATTAAGAAAATACTGAATTAGATGATATCTTAGGTCCCTTTTCATCTCTAAATTTTTGGGTCTTATGGTTTTTGTGTAGGAAAACTCCAAATGTTTAAAGTGAACATCTCTATTGATCTTAATGGTATACACCATTTTCCTTGCTCTGCCTGCTAAGGAATTGGTAGCAGATTTAAGACAGGTTGCTTAGACTACCTTGTAATTGTTTGGCTAAGTGAGGATAATGAATATTGAATTTTCATTCAGTCAAAGGAATGCTCTAAATGTCTGATAAACTCAATTATGTAATTTATAGAAAGTTTCACAAATTTAAATTAACTATATCTTGGAATTATTTCCCCTTCCTTCTTGGACCATGTGCTTTAATACTATCCTAAACAATGACTTTAATGTTGGGACACTGTGATTTTTTTTCCCTCTGAGCACTGCCTATTCATATCCTTTGACAATTTATCAATTAGGAATGACTTTATGCTTATAAAGATTTGATGCAGTTCTCTATATATTTTAGAATTAAGGCCGTTTTCAGAGACACTGTGTAAAAAATGTTTTCCAGCGTTCTGCTTCCCTTCTAATCTTGGTTGCATTGGTTTTG
Organism: Petaurus breviceps papuanus; assembly: GCF_028583685.1. Classification (NCBI taxonomy): domain Eukaryota; kingdom Metazoa; phylum Chordata; class Mammalia; order Diprotodontia; family Petauridae; genus Petaurus; species Petaurus breviceps. The sequence continues at coordinate 3,969,632 of NW_027186320.1, forward strand.
TTTGTGCAAACCTTTTTATTTAATATAATTAAAATTATCCATTTTGCATTTCATAATGGTTTCTATCACTTGTTTGGTCATAAATGCTTCGATTCTCCATAGATCTGAGAGGCAAAATATGCCTTGCTCTCCTAATTTGTTTATAGTCCCATCTTTTATGGCTAAATCATGCAAGCATTTTGACTTTATCTTGCTAAAGAGTATAAGATGTTGGTCTATGCCTAATATCTGCCATATTGATTTCCAGTTTTCCAGCAGTTTTTCTTAAATAATAAGTTCTTATCCCAGAAGCTATAGTCTTTGTGTTCATCAAAGAGAAGGTTACTATCATCATTGACTACTGTCTTGTGTACCTAACATATTCTAATGATCCAACACTTTATTTCATAGCCACTACCAAGTAGTTTTGATGACAACTGCTTCATAATATAATTTTAGATCTGGTTTATTAATGTCACCTGCCCTTGCATTTCTTTCCATTACTTCCTTTGATATTCAGGAACTTTTTTTCTTCCACATGGATTTTATTAATATTTTGTCTACCTCAACAAAATGTTTTTTGGTAATTTGTAATGGCACTAAGAAAGTAAATTAGAAAGAATTGTCATTTTTTATTGTATTAACTAAGCCTATCCATGAGCAACTGAATTTTTTCCAATTATTTAGATCTGAATTTATTTGTGTGAAAAGTATATTGTGTTTATGTGCATATATTTCCTGGGTTATCTTAGCAAGTGGAGAAGTCAGTTTTAAAAATACAGAAGGATTTAGGTTTTTGCATTGATCTAGAAAGAGGAAAGAAAAGTGGTGGAAAGGAAACACTGGAATAGGGAAGAAATCAGGACCAGAGTGTTGAAATTATTTAGGTCATAAATGAATGAAGGGTATACAAAAATGAAGGAAGAGGTGGAAGGAGTGAGTACCAAATGAAACGCACTCTTACATGAACAAAACAAAGGAGGGATCCATACATATTCATATATACTCACACATAAACACATAAATTCATGTAGTAATATATTGAACTCAACAGGGAAATAGGCAGAAATAGGGAAGGAGTACATAAGATTTAAAATGGAATATATGGGGTTGTAGAGAGAAGTCATAATCAAAATATACTTTCCTTTCAGAGGATGGATAGTAAAAGGTGGGAGAAAAAAAGGAATTGTAACAACTAGTAGTTAGTGGTAAAGGGGAAAGAGTAGAGCATAGGGATAGAGATATGAAGATTAAAATAAGATCCTAAAATTTCATGTTCTGCCATTCTTCTGCCCCTGATTTTGCATATATTGAGTGGAGGCAACAATAGCAACAAGAACTCCCTCCCATCCCACCCCTTACATAGCTCTTGATCTGATGCAGGAGGGCAGAGTGTGAGAGCAGGTGACAGAGATAATCACCAAGGGATGCCCCTGGCTAGGAATTATGGGCATTGTTTCAGGAAGATGTGTCCAAAGGAGGGCAAAGATATAGACCTAGTGGGAAAAAGTTTACTTCAATTTCCATAGACTTAAGTTCCCCTAACTTTTTAGCACCTCCTTCTACCTGCTCCAATTTGAGATTGAGGCAAGAGGAAACTTATTGTTTCTGTTTGACCTCCTTCTCCATCACAACTTTAGCAGTAGAAAATGATCCACACACAATTTTGTTTGGATTTTTTTAAATTTTAATGAAATAACCTAGCCTAGGAATGCCTTTATTCATCCCCAGGTTCCATTCTTGGCTCTGGACTTTCTCTTCTGTGTCCTATAGGGAGACCTCCTTCTTTTCTACTCATCTTCATGTTATTTTCCCATTAGAATAAAAACTTCTGGAGAACAAGATTTTTTTTTCTTTATTTGTATTTTCATCACAATAAAGTGCCTGGCACTTGTTCCTGGCACATGTTGTTGTTGTTGTCATTTTCATTTATTTCAGTAAATATCACTCTTTATTAGCCCATTTTGTATTTTTTGGAAAAGATACTGGAGTGGTCTGACATTTCCTATTCCAGCTCATTGTACAGATGAAGGAACTGAAGAAAACAGGGATACATGACTTGTCAATTGTCACTCAACTGGAAGTACCTGAGGTTAGATTTGATCTACAGAAGACAAGTCGTCCTGACTCCCAGTTTGGCATTCTATCCCTTGTGACACTCTAACCATAGTGTTGCACAACAAAAGTAAAAACTGAGAACAGGAAATTTCTTTCTCTGTATTTTTTGGAATTTCTATCCCTTAAGATTGTGCCTGGAACACAATAAGAACTTAATAAATGCTTATTGACTTGACAAAATAAATTGTTTTAATAAGAAATGACTGAAATTAATGGTACACCTTTTAATTTGTGCTCTTTGATTACTCTCCCCTTTCCAAACAGGATGAATTTACATAGAATGAATTCATTCAGAAAAGAAAATAGGATAGGGGAAGAGATTGGAAAACAGAATCCAAAAACATAATTAACTCTACTTCAGGCAAACTCAAAAAAAACTTTGCCATAAATTGTAATTTCAGGCAAGGAAATATATTTTTTTAATGAACATGGTTTAAAAAAAAAGAGGAGAAATTATACAATGCATAAAAGCATTTTAGACATTAAAGTAATATTGGTATTTACCAGTATGAATGCACCAAATGGCAAAAATCTTAATACCTAAAGATAAAGATAATGGAGTTAATTTGAGAAATAAACAACAAATTATATATTTGTCAAAATAAATGTACTCCTGATGTCCAAAAATCTAAGAAATATGCAAATTAGAAAAAAGAAAGGCGGGATTATATGCTACACACAGTTTCTACAAATTCTAGGAAGGCAAGAATAATTCTATGTTAGGAAATCTAGGAACATGATATAGATTTTTTTAATAAGCAATTTGGGGTTAGTAACTTGCTGAAGGTTACACAGCCAGTTATTTATGGGGGTGGTGCTAAGTATCTGAGGCCAAATTAGATCCCCAGGTCATCTTGACACTGGAGCAGTGCTCTTATTCGCTGAGCCACCTGGCCATCCCTAAGCAATTGGGGTTAAGTAACTTGCTCAAGGTTACATGGCCAG